>NW_007244064.1:0-715 GCF_000164805.1 Carlito syrichta
AAGATGGAATTTTGGGAGAATAAAATAGGCATGCTTATAGAGTGTTTGATGTGCTAAATTTCCTGTTTTCCCTTAAATTCTATTATAATAAGAGAAATTTCTAGTGAAAATCTTGAAAAGTCAGTTTTTCTGAAAGTATTCTAGTAATTACCTGCATTGCTCTGTGGCTTGAATTCTGCCTTTTCTTACAGATGATAACAAGATCTTCTAACCAAAACAGGTTGCTAGAAGGTGTGAAGTCTCTTAAAGATTCTAGTAAGAATCCAGATGAATATAAGATCCTCACATTTATATACTGTGGTCATGATAGTGAATTAGTGAATGTTGCCGTGTCTCCTGTACACGGATTGCAAACTTATCTCCCACTGAAGATCATTCCTCATTTTAGCAGCTGATCTTCTACTTCATATCTAGAAAGTTCTCTACTTTCTCAAGATTTTCACACTTTTCAACAAGAAATAGTGGAAATTCAAACCTGCGTAGCAAAAAAGTGACTCAAAACATTGGGAGCGACTCGGGAAATTTAATGAACAGTGTCTAAAACCTAAGTTGGGAGTTCAGTCATCAAAAGTCAAGCCCACATACTGTTCAGAAGTAAAGAATGTTTGCCTCCAGAGTCAGAATTCCTTTAGCATTCATTCAATGCTCTCAAACTTTACATGTGTAGACGGGTCCCTAAGATAAGCCTCAAGGGAAGTGACTTTAATTCTGATTT
>NW_007244065.1:0-1662 GCF_000164805.1 Carlito syrichta
AGCCCATTGGATAGCTAGGTACAAAACTAGTTAATACTGCTGGCTAGCCAGCTGACTAGTTATTTGTCAGCTAGGTATTTCATCTGGTTTCCCAGCTGCCTAACTAGATAGCTAGCTAGTTAAGTCAGTCGGGTAGTCAGCAGGCTAACTAGTTAAATCTTCTAGTTGTGCCAGCTGGCTAGCTGGTTGAGTCAACTAGTTAAGTCAGCTGCCTGGCCAGCTGATAGCTAAGAACCAAGCTAGATAATTCAGCTGGTTAGCAAGCTGTCTAGCTAGTTACGTTAGCTAGTTAATTCAGCTGTCTTCTCAGCTGCCAAGCTAGGTAGTTAGCTAGTTGAGTCAGCTGGCTAGCCACCTGGCTAGCTGGTTAAATCAGCATGTTAATTCAGTTGGCCAACCAGCTGGCTAGCTAATTAAGTCAGCTAGTTAAGTCAGGTGGCTAGCCAGCTGGCTAGCTGGTTAAGTCAGCTAGTTAAGTCACCTGGCCATCCAGCTTTCTAGTTAGGTAGCTAGCTACTTAAGTCATCTAGTTAAGTCAACTGGCTAGCTAGGTAGCTAGCTAGGTAAGTCAGCTAGTTAATTCAGCTGTCTACCTAGTTTAGACAGTTACTTAAGTCAGCTGGCTAGCCAACTGCCTATCAAGGTAGCTATCTAGTGATGTCAACTGGCTACCCAGCTGGCTCGCTAGTTAAGTCATGTAGTTAAGTCAGTTCACTGGCCAGCAGTTTAGCTAGGTAAAGTAGTTAAGTCAGTTGGCAATCCAGCGGGCTTTGTAGGTAGGTAGCTACTTAAGTCAGCTGTGTAGCCTGTATGCTATCTAGTTATGTCAGCTAGTTAATTCAACTGGCTATCCAGCTGTCGAGTTAGGTGGATAGGTAGCTAAGTCTGATGGCTAGCCAGTTGGCTACATCTTTATTTTATTTTATTTTTTTATTTTTTATTATGAACTTGTGGGGTACAGTTAAGGGTTAGGTATACAATTGCGTTTCATTCAGGCACCCTTTTGATATGGGGTGTTTCCCAGTTCCCAGACATATATTTGCTACTGTTAATCCCATCGCCCTCCCCCCACCATAGTTTCCCAGTATGGTCAGTCATTTTCGTATAGTATTGCATTGGATGTTTAAGGTCCATTATATGAGTGAGAACATGTGATTCTCGTATCTTTGTTTCTGTGAGAGGTCACTCAGTATTATAGACTGTAGTTTCATCCAGGTTGTTGTGAAATTCATGATTTTTTTCTTCTTTATGGTTGCATAGTATTCCATCGTGTATATGTACCACATTTTTTAATCCAGTCCTCTTTTGACCGGCAGCATGGCTGTTTCCAGGTTCTTGCTATTGTGAACAACGCTGCAATAAACATGCATGTGCAGGTATCTTTTTTATAGAGTGATTTGTGCTCTTCAGGATATATTCCTCGTAGGGGGATTGTGGGGTCATATGGGAGGTTGGTATTAAGAGCTTTGAGGAATCACCACACTGCTTTCCACAGAGGTTGCACTAGTTTACACTCCCACCAACAGTGTAGAAGTGTTCCCTTTTCACCACATCCTCTCCAGCAGCTGTTATTTTTTGACTTGTTGATAATTGCTATTCTGACTGGGGTTAGGTGGTATCTCAGTGTGGTTTTGATTTGCATCTCCCTGATGATTAGTGAGG
>NW_007244066.1:0-547 GCF_000164805.1 Carlito syrichta
CTGGCTCACTAGTTAAGTCACCTAGTTAAGTCAGTTCACTGGCCAGCAGTTTAGCTAGGTAATTAAGTAGTTAAGTCAGTTGGCAATCCAGCGTGCTTTGTAGGTAAGTAGCTACTTAAGTCAGCTGTGTAGCCTTTATGCTATCTAGTTATGTCAACTAGTTAATTCAACTGGCTATCCAGCTGTCGAGTTAGGTGGATAGGTAGCTAAGCCTGATGGCTAGCCAGTTGGCTACATCTTTATTTTATTTTATTTATTTATTTTTTATTATGAAGTTGTGGGGTACAGTTAAGGGTTAGGTATACAATTGCGTTTCATTCAGGCACCCTTTTGATATGGGATGTTTCCCAGTTCCCAGACAGATATTTGCTACTGTTAATCCCATCGCCCTCCCCCCACCATAGTTTCCCAGTATGGTCAGTCATTTTCATATAGTATTGCATTGGATGTTTAAGGTCCATTATATGAGTGAGAACATGTGATACTCGGATCTTTGTTTCTGTGGGAGGTCACTCTTTATTATAGACTCTAGTTTCCATCCAGGTTG
>NW_007244067.1:0-7096 GCF_000164805.1 Carlito syrichta
AACATGTGATACTCGGATCTTTGTTTCTGTGAGAGGTCACTCAGTATTATAGACTCTAGTTCCATACAGGTTGCTGCGAAATTCATGATCTTGTTCTTTTTTATGGCTGCGTAATATTCCATTGTGTATATGTACCACATTTTATAATCCAGACCTCTTTTGACGGGCAGCATGACTGTTTCCACGTTCTTGCTATTGTGAACAACGCTGCGATAAACATGCATGTGCAGGTATCTTTTTTATAGAGTGATTTGTGCTCTTCAGGATATATTCCTAGTAGGGGGATTGTGAGGTCATATGGGAAGGTTGGTATTAAGAGCTTTGACGAATCACCACACTGCTTTCCCAGAGGATGCACTAGTTTACACTCCCACCAACAGTGTAGAAGTGTTTCCCTTTTCACCACATCCTCTCCAGCAGCTGTTATTTTTTGACTTGTTGATAATGCCATTCTGACTGGGGTTAGGTGGTATCTCAGTGTGGTTTTGATTTGCATCTCCGTGATGATTAGCGAGGTTGAAACATTTCTTCATGTGTTTGTTGACTGCTCGGATGTCTTCCTTTGTGAAGTGTCTGTTCATATCTTTTGCCCATTTTATAATGGGGTTGTTTGTTTTTTTCTTTTCAGCACGTTTGAGTTCCTTGTGGCTACATCTTTAAGTTAGCTATTTAAATCAGCTGGCTAGGCTGCTGGCTAGCTAGGTAGCTAGGCAATTAAGTCAAGAGGTAGACAGCTGACCAGCTGGCTAAATCAGCTACTTTAGTCAGCTGACTAACCAGCTGGTTATCTAGTAAGTCAGCACGTTAATCCAGTTGTCTAGCCAGTTGAGTAGTTAGTTATAAATCTATTTACGTCAGCGGGCAGCCAGCTGGCTCACTAGTTATTTCAGCTAGTTAAGTCAGCTGGCAAGCTAGGAAGCTAGCTAGCTAAGTCAGCTAGATATGTCAGTCAGCTAGCTAATTAAGTCTGTTAATTAAGTCAGCTAGCTAGGCAGCTTGATAGATAGGTAGCTAGCTAGTTATGTCAGCTGTCTAGCAAGCTGGCTAGCTAGTTAAGTTACCTTGTAAAGCCAGCTGACTAGCCAGCTTACTAGGTAGGTAGCTCGGTAGTTATGTCAGCTGTCTAGACAGCTGGCTAGCTAGATAACTCACCTAGATAATTCAGCTGGATAGCCAGCTGACTAGGTATGTAGCAAGCTAGTTTATTCAACTGGCTAGGAAGCAGGGCAGCTAGTTACGACAGCAAGTTAAGCCAGCGGGATACATAGGTATCTAGCTAGCTTAGTCAGGTGGCTAGCCACCTGGCTATCTTGTGATGTCAGTTAGTTAAGTCAGCTGGCTAGCCAGCTGGCTATCGAGTTTAGTCAACTACTTGAGTCTGCTGACTAGCCAACTGACAAGATGGTTAAGTCAGCTTCTTAATTCAAGTGGCTAGCCATCTGGTTAGCCAGGTAGCTAGTTAATTAAGTCAGCTGGCTAGGTGGCTTGCTAGCTAGTTAAGTCAGCGTGTTAAGTGAACTTGTTAGTCGTCTGGCTCACTAGGTGGGTGGCTAGTTATGCCAGCTGGCTAGCTGGATGGCTATCTAGTTAAGTCAGCTAGTTAAAACAGCTGGTTAGCTGGCTGGCTAGCTAGGTGGCTGGTAAGTTAAGCAAGCTGTTTATCAGGCTGGTGAGGTAGGTGGTCAGCTAGTTAAGCCAGCTGGCTAGCTGGTTGAGAAGCAGGGTGGCTGGATAGTTAAGCCGACTGGCTATTCCACTGTCCAACCAGCCGGCTGGCTATTTAAGCCTGCTGGCTAGCCAGGTTGGCCAGCCCGCTGGCTAGATTGCTGGCTGTCTAGCCAGCTAGCCAACCAGGTAGCTGGTTAGTTAAGAGAGCTGGCTAGCTGTTTATCCACAAGGTAGCTAGCTAGTTATGTCAGCTAGCTAGTCAGCTAGCCAGCCAACTTGTTAGTCAGCTAGTTAAGTCAACTAGCTAATCAGCCAGCTATTTAAGTGAGTTAGCAAGTCAGCTACCTATTCAGGTACCTAGTTAATTCAGCTAGCCAGTCAGGTTTCTATTTAGCTAGCCAGCTAATTCAGCTAGCTATTAAGGTAGCTAGTCAGGTAGATACTTAAGTCAGCTAGCCATCTAACTAGCCATTTAAGTCAGCTAGCTATACAGCTCGATAGCTTGTTTGCTAGAGAGTAATGTCAACTACATAGCCAGCAAGTTAGTCAACTAGCTAGCAAATCAGCTAGTTACTTAGCTAACTCATCAACTAGCAACTCAGCTAGCTGTTGAGCTAACTAGTGGGCTCTATCGCTTTCCATCAGGTCAGCTATCTAGTTGGCTTGCTCGTCTGCTAACAGGTAAGCAAACTACTTGAAGTGCTCGCCAGCCAACAGGTCATCAAACTTGTCAGCTCACTCACAGACCAACTAGTCAGCTAAGTGTTTGGCTTGCTCACCAGCAAACTAATTAAGTCAGCTTGCCAGTAGGCTCCCTCACCAGCAGAATAGTTATGGCAGCGCATGTTTCAGCTCACTCGCTGGCTGAATAGTTAATTCAGCTGACCAGTCTGCTCACACACCAGCCAACTAGTTAAGTCAGCTAACCTGTCAGATCCCATGCCAGCCGAAAACTTAAGTCAACTAACTGGTCGGTCTACTGGGCAGCCAACTAGTTAAGTCAGGTAACCAATAGGCAGGCCAACTAGTGGACCAACTTGGCAGCCAACAATTAAGGTCGGCTAAATATTTGGCCGACTAGTTGGGTCAGTTAAATATTCGGCCAACTAGTCGGCCGAATAATTAGGTCAGCAAACTAGCCAGTCAAATACTTAACCAAGCTAAGTATAGGGCGAAATCTTCAGCAAACAAGTTACCAAAGCTAAATTGTCAGCCGATTAGTCGGCCAACATGTTAAGTCAGCTAACAGGGTGGCCGAGAATGCAGCCAACATGTTAACCCAGCTAACTAGTCAGCTGACTCGTCAGACAAGTTAAGTCACCTAGCTAACTCGTTAACCAACTATCGAAATCAGGCATTTTCTCCTTTACCAATTAGTTAAAACAGTTATCTAACTCATTAACCAACTCGATAATTCAGCTAGCTATTTCATAAGCTAACTAGTTATGTCAGATAGCCAAGTGAGCTAGCTAACTAGCTAGCTAGGTAATACAGCTAGCTAAGTCATCTAACTCACTAGTTAGCTAATTATTTAAGTCAGATACTTAAGTCTGCTACCTAACTAGTTTGTAAATTAGTTAAGTCAGCTCGTTATTCAGCTAGTTATATAGTTAGCTAACTATTTAATTCAGGTAGTTAAGTCAGCTATCTAATGAGGTAAGTCACTCAGTTAAGTCAGCTAGCCAAATAGTTGTCAGCTAGCTGTCAGCTAGTTAAGTCAGCTTTCTAATTTAGACAGCTGGTTAACACAGCTAGCTAGCTAGTCATCAAAATGTTTAAGTTAGCAGGTTGAATCAGGTTAGTTAGTTAACTACCGGGTTAAGTCAGATGGTTGAGTCAGCTACAGAGCTAGTTAGCAAAAGGGTTGAGTTAGCTGGTTTAGTAGTATACCTAGCTAGTTAGCTAACGAGTTAAGTCATCTGGATGGTCAGCTCTCTAGGTAGATAGTTAATGAGTTAACTCAGCTGGATGAATCAGCTAGCCAGCTCATTAGCTAACGAGATAAGACAGATGACAAAGTCACCTAGCTAGCACGTTAGATAACAATTAAGCTAACTAGCTATCTAGCTGGTTAAGTAAGCTAGCTAGCAAGGAAGCTTAGTATTTAGGTCAGTTTATTAGCTAGGTAGCTAGCGAGTTAGCTTACTATTTAAGTCAGCTGGCTAACTAGATAGCTAGCTACTTAGATTGCTAAGTCAGCCAACTAGCTAAGTAACTGCTAGTTAAGTCAGCTACTTAAGTCAGTTTCCTAGCCAGCTGGTTTATTAGGTAGCAAGCTAGTTAAGTTGTTGACTAACCAGCTGGCTAGCTCATTAATTCATCTAGTAAAGATAGATGGCTAGCAAACTGGCTAGGTAGGTAGGTAGCTAGTTATGTCATCTAGATGACTACCTGGCTAGCTAGTGATGTTAGCGAGTTAAGTCAGCTGGCGAGACAATTGGCTAACAGGGTAGATCAGTTAGTTTAGTCAGCTGTCTAGCCAGCTGGTTAGGTAGGTAGCTAGCGAGACAAGTCAGCTTGCTAGTCAGCAGAATAGTTGTTCAAGTCAGCTAGTTAAGTCATCTGGCTAGTCTGCTGGCTAGGTAAATAGCTAGCAAGTTAAGTGAGGTGGCTAGTCAGTTTGCTAGCTAAATCAGCTAGGTAAGTCAGCTGGCTAGCCTTCTGGCCAGATAGGTAGACAGCTAGTTAAGTCAGCTGGCTAACCAGCTGACTAGCTTGTTAAGTCAGCTAGTTAAGTCAGCTGGCAACCAGCTGGCTAGCAAGTTAAGTCACCTAGTTAAGTCAGGTTGGAATAAGCAGGCTAGCTAGTTATGTCAGTTAGTTAAATCAGCTGGCTATCTCAGAAACTAGCTATATTCGTCAGCTAGTTATGGTAGTTAGATAGCTAGTTAAGACAGCTTCTGAAATCAGCTGACTAGCTAGATAGCTAGCTAGCTAACTAGCTACTTAAGCCACCTAGATAAGCCAGCTGGCTAACTAGGTAACTAGCTCACTAAGTCAGCTATTTAATTCAGCTTGCTGGCTAGTTAAGTAAGCGAGTTAAGTCAGTTGGCTATCCAGCTGCTGAGTTAGGTAACTACCTAGTTAAGTCAGCTGGCTAGCTCATTATAGAGCTGGTTAAGAAACCTAGTTAATTCAGCTCAATAGCCACCTGCTTACCTAGGTACCTTGGAAGCTAAGTCAGTTGGCAAGCCAGCGGGATACATAGGTAGGTAGCTAGTTCAGTCAGCTGGTTATCCAGCTGGCTGGCTAGGTACCTAAGCTGTTAAGTCCGCCTGTTAGCCAGCAGTCTAGCTAGTTAATTCACCTAGTTTAGTCAGTCGACTAGACAGCTGACTACCTAGGTAGCTAGATACTTAAGTCAGCTGTCTAATCTGCTGGCTAGCTAGTTAAGTCACCTAGGTAAGTCAGCTGGCTTGCCACCTGGCTAGCTAGGTAGCTTGCTACTTAAGTCACCTGGCTAGACAACTGGCAACTAAATTTAGTCACCTAGTTTAGTCAGCTGTCTAGCCATCTGGCTAGATATATAACAAGCTAGTTAATTCAGCTGACTAGCAAGCAGGCCACCTATTTATGTCACCTAGTTAAATCAGCTGGCTCACCAGCTCTCTAGCTAGGTAGTGAGCTATTTAAGTCAGTTGGATAGTCAGCTGGAAAGCTAATTAAGTCATCTAGGTAAGACAGTTGGCTAGCCAGCTAGCTTGCTAGGCAGAGAGCTAGTTAAGTAAGCTGGCTAGCCAGCTGGCTAATTACTTAATTCAGCTAGCTTAGTCAGCTGGTTAGACAGCTTGCTAGCAGGTTAGGTCAAATAGTTATGTCAGCTGGTTTGCCAGCTGGGTAGCTAGGTAACAAGCTAGTTAAGTCAGCTGGATAGCCATCTGGCCAGCTATTTAAATCAGCTAGTTAATTAAGCTGGATTCCCAGCTGGCAAGCTAGGTAGCTAAATCGTTAAGTAAACTGGCTAGTCAGCTGGCTATCTGGTTGATTCAGCTAGTTAATTCAGGTGGCCAGGCAGCTGGCTTGCTAGTTAAGACATCAAGATAAGTCAGCAGGCCAGCCAGCAGGCTAGCTAGTTAAGTCAGCTAGTTAAATCAACTGGCAAGCCAGTTGGCTAGCTAGGTATCTTGCTAGCTAAGTCAGCTAGATAAGTCAGCTGGTTAGCTAGGTATCTAGCTAGTTAAGTAAGTTCATTCAGTCACCTGGCTAGCCAGCTACATACCAGGATACCTAGCTAGTTAAATCAACTGGCTAGCAAGCTGGCTAGCTAGTTAAGTCACATAGTTAAGTCAGCTCGCTGGCCAGCAGGTTAGTTAGGTAGTTAGGTAGTTAAATCAGTTGTCAAGCCGGAGGTCTATGTAGGTAGGTAGCTAGATAAGAGTGCTAGCAAGACATCAAGCTATCTAGCTTTGTCAGCTAGTTAAGTCAGCTGGCTATCAATCTGTCTAGCTAGGTAAGTAGCTAATTAAGTCTGCTAGCTAGCCAGGTGGCTACTTATTTATGTCAGCTAGTTAAGTAAGCTGGCTAGGCTGCTGGCTATCTATGTAGCTAGGCAATTTAGTCAGCTGGCTAGCCAGCTGGCCAGCTAGTAAATTCAGCTAGTTTAGTCAGCTGGCTAACCAGCTGGCTAGCTACTTAAGTCAGCTAGTGAAGTCAGTTGTCTAGCCAGCTGACTAGCTAGTTAAGAGCTGGTTACATCAGATGGGTAGCCGACTGGTTCACTAGTTATTTCAGCTAGTTAAGTCAGCTGGCTAGCTAGGTAGCTAGGCAATTAAGTCAGCTGGCTAGCCAGCTAGCTAGCTAGTTAAGTCAGATAGTTAAGACATAGGCTACCACTCTTGCTGCCTAGGTTTTGACCTATTTAATCTGTTGACTAGCAAGCCGGCTAGCTAGTTATGTCACCTAGCTAACAAAGCTGGCTATCCAGGTTGCTAAAGTGGTACAGAGCTAGTTAAGTCCGCAGCCTAGCCATCTGAATATCTAGTTAAGTCAGCTAGTTTAGTCATCTGGCTGGCTAGCTGTCTAGCTCGTTAATCAACTAGTTAAGTTAGCTGGCTAACCAGCTGGTTAGTTAGGTATGTCACCTTTTTACATCAGTTGGATAGCCAGCTCGCTAGCTAGTTAAAAAGCTAGTTAAGTTGATGGCTAGACAGCTGGCTAGCTACTTATTTCAGCTAGTAAAGTCAGCTGGCTAGCTAGGTAGATAGCCAGTTAAGTCAGCTAGATATGTCAGCTTGACAGCTATGTAAGTCAGGTAGTTATGTGTGGAAGCTAGCTAGCTAGCTATGTAGGTAGCTAGTTATTTAAGCTAGTAATGTCAGTTGGCTAGCTGGGTAGCTAGGTAGTTAAGTCAGCTGATTAGCTAGTTAAATCAGCTAGTTAAGTCAGCTGGCTAGTCAGCTGCCTTGCTGGGTTGCTAGCTTGTTAATTC
>NW_007244067.1:7448-8369 GCF_000164805.1 Carlito syrichta
GGCTAGCCAGCTGGCTATCTAGTTATGCAAACTAGTGTAGTCAGCTGGCTAGCCAGCTGGCTAGCTGGTTAAGTCAGCTAATTAATTCAATTGGCTTGTCAAATGGCTTGCTAGGTAGCTCACTAGTTCCAACAGCTGCCTAGCCAGCTGGATAGCTTGTTAAGCCAGGCAGTTAAGTCAGCTGGCTAGTCACCTGGCTAGGAAGTTAGCTAGGTAATTAAGTCAGCCAGCTAGCTGACTGGCTAGCAAGTTAATTCAGTGTGATAAGTGACCTGGCTAGCTAGCCTGCTAACTATGTGGCTGGCTAGTTAAGCCAGCAGACTAGTCAGATGGCTATATAGTTATGCCAGCTAGCTAAGTCAGCTTGTTAGCCAACAGGCTAGCTAGGTGACTGGCAAGTTAAGTTGGCTGGTTAGCAGGCTGGTCAGGTAGGTGACACACTAGATAAGCCATCTGGCTTGCCAACCGACCAGCAGAGTGGCTGGCTAGTTAAGCCAGTTGGCTATCCGACCATTCAGCCAGTCTAATGGCTATTTAAGCTGGCTGTCTAGCCATCTGGTCAGTGAACTAGCTCACTAGCAGGTTCCCTAGCCAGCTAGCAAGCCTGGTATCTAGCTAATTAAGCCAGATGGCTACCCATGTAGACAACCAGTTAACTACCTAGTTAAGTCAGCTGGCTGGCCAGCTATCCAGCACACTTGCTAGTCAGCTACTTAAGCAACTAGCTAGCCAGTTAGCTTGTTAAGTCAGCTAGTAAGTCAGCTAATCATTCAGTTAGCTAATGAAGTCAGTTAGGTAGTCAGCTTGCTAGTCCGCTAGTTAGTTAAGTCAGCTAGCAGTTCAGCTAGCTAGTCAACTACATAATAAAGTCAGTTAGCCAGCTAAATAGCCAGATAGAGAGCTAATTAAGTCAGCAAGCTA
>NW_007244068.1:0-434 GCF_000164805.1 Carlito syrichta
GCTGACTTAACAAGCTAACTGGCTAGCTAGTTGCTTAAGTAGTTGACTAGCAACTGTGCTGGATAGCTGGCCAGCCAGCTGACTTAATTAGCTAGTTAACTGGTTGTCTACATGGGTAGCCATCTGGCTTAATTAACTAGATACCTGGCTTGCTAGCTGGCTAGGGAGCCTGCTAGTGAGCTAGTGCGCTGACCAGCTGGCTAGACAGCCAGCTTAAATAGCCATTCGGCTGACTGAATGGTCAGATAGCCAACTGGCTTAACTAGCCAGCCACTCTGCTGGTCAGCTGGCAAGCCAGATGGCTTATCTAGTGTGTCACCTACCTGACCAGGCTGCTAACCAGCCAACTTAACTTGCCAGTCACCTAGCTAACGTGTTGGCTAACAAGCTGACTTAACTAGCTGGCATAACTATATAGCCATCTGGCTAGCCTG
>NW_007244069.1:0-4844 GCF_000164805.1 Carlito syrichta
CCAATCGGTTCATTCACCAGCTGACTAGTTAACTCTTCTGATCATTCGGCTCACACACTAACCTACTAAAGTCAGGTGACCAATCAGCTCACTCACTGGCTGACTAGTTAAATCAGCTGACAAGTCGGCTGACTAGCCGACCGAATAGTTAAGTCAGCTGGACAGTCTTCCCACTCACCAGTTGACTAGTTAAGTCAGCTCACCTGTGGGCTCTCTCGTCGGCCTACTAGTTAAGTAAGCTAACCGGTTGGCCAACTAGCCGGCTAAGTCAGCTAACCAATCGGCTGACTAGTCAGCCAACTTGTGAGCTGACACATTTGGTCACATAACTTGTGGGGCGACTAGTTAGGTCAGCTAAGTAGTCGGCCAACTAGCCAGCCAACTGCTTAGGTGAGCACACTAGCCAGCCAAATAGTTAACTGAGCTTACTTGGGGGCCAACTCGTCGGTCAACTAATTAACCCAGCTAACTAGTAGGCCAACTGATTGGCTGACTTGTTAAAAATAAAATGTCAGCCGAAGAGTCAGTCAGTCAACGTGTTAAATCAGATATGTAGTCGGCCGAATTGTCAGTCAACAAGTTATGTCACCTAGCTAACTTGTTATCCAACAAAGAAAGCTACTTAACTCGTTTACCAAGTAATTAAAACAGTCAGCTAACTCGTTAACCAACTTGTTATGTCAGCTAGCTATGTGATTAGCCAACTTGTTAAGTCAGGTAACTAAGTCAGCTAGCTAAGACAGTATCTCACTATTTAGCTAACTATTTAAGCCAGCTACTTAAGTCTGCTACCTAACTATTTAGCTAACTAAGTAACTCAGCTAGTTATTCTCCTGCTAAATATTTAGCTAACTATTTGATTCAGGTAGTTAAGTCAGCTTGCAAATTACTTAAGTCAGCCAGTTAAGTCAGCTAGCCAAGTAGTTAAGTCAGCTAGCTAAGTCTGCTAGTGAAGTCATCTTTCTAATTTAGTTAGCTGGTTTAGACAGTTAGCTAAGTAATTAGCTAACAGGTTAAGACAGCAGGCTGAGTCAGGTAGTTAGCTAGTTAACTAACGTGTTAAGTCAGCTGGTTGAGTCAGCAGGCTAGATTGTTAGCAAATGGCTTGAGTCAGCTGTTTGAGTACGCTAGCTAGCTAGTTAGTTAACCAGTTAAGTCATCTGGATTAGTCAGCTAGCTAGCTAGTTAGCTAAAGAGTTAAGTCAGCTGGTTGAGTCAGCTAGCTAGCTCATTAGCTAACGAGTTAAGTCAGATGATTAAGTCAGCTAGCTAGCATGTTAGAAAATGAATAAGCTAAATATGTAGCCATCTGATTAAGTCAGCTGGCTACCTAGGCAGCTAACTATTTATGCCAGCTTGTTAGCTACGTACTTAGCTAACTACTTAAGTCAGCTGGCTTGCTAGGTACCCAGCTAGTTAGGTAACTATATAAGTCAGCTGGCTAACTAGGTAATTTTCTAGTTAATCAACTACTTAAGTCAGCGGCAAGCAACCTTGGTAGTTAGGTAGTGAGCCAGTTAAGACTGTTGGCTAACCAACTGGCTAGCTTGTTAATTCACCAGTTAAGAGAGCTGGCAAGCCAACTGGCAACTTAGGTAGCTAGCTAGTTAAGTCAGCTAGATAGCTACCTGGCCAGCTAGTGATGTTGTGGGTTAAGTCAGCTGGCTAGCCAACTGGGTAGCTGGTTAAGTCAGCTAGTTTAGTCAGTTGTCTAGTCAGGTGGCTAGGTAGATAGCTAGCTAGATAAGTCAGCTTGCTAGCCATCAGACTGGCTGTTCAAGTCAGCTAATTAGGTCACCAAGCTTGCCATTTGGCTAGGTAGGTAGCTACCTAGTTATGTGAGCTGGCTAGCCAGCTTGCTAGCTTAAGTCAGCTAGGTAAGGCAGCTGGATATTCAGGTGGCTAATAGGTAGCCAGCTATTTAAGGCAGGTGTCTAGCCAGCTGACTTGCTGGTTAAGTTAGCTAGTTAAGTCACCTGGCAACCAGCTGGCTAGCTAGTTAATTCAGCTCGTTAAGTCAGTTGGATATCCAGCTGGTTAGATAGGTAAAAAGTTAGTTAAGTCATATGGCTGGTCATCAGGGTAGGTTGTTATTTCAGCTAGTAAAGTGAGCTGGCTAGCTAGGAAGCTAGTTATATGTCAGCTAGTCATATCAGCTAGCTAGCTAATTAATCCAGCTAGCTTTGACAGCTGGCTAGCTAGGTAGCTAGGTGGTTAAGCCAGCTAGTTAAGTCAGGTTGCTGGCTAGTTAAGTCAGCTGGCTAGCCAGCTGCTAGCTGGGTAGCAAGCTAATTAAGTCAGTTGGCTAGTCAGTTAGCTAGCTTGATAAACAACTTAGTTAAATCAACTCAGTACCCAGTTGATTAGCTAAGTAGCTAGGTACTAAGTCTGCTGGCAAACCAGTGGGTTATGTAGGTACCTAGCAAATTGAGTCAGCTGGCTATCCAATTGGCTAGCTAGGTAGCCAGGCTGTTATGTCAGCTGATAGCCAGATGGCTAGCAAGTTATTTCACCTAGTTTAAGTCAGCTGACTTGACAGTTGGTTAGCTAGGTAAACTAGATAATTAGGTCAGCTGTCTATCCCACTGGGTATCTAGTTAAGTCAGCTGGTTAGCCAACTGGCTAGCTATTTAGCAAGCTAGTTAATTCAGTTGACTAGCAATCAGGCAAGCTATATAAGTCAGCTAGTTAAGTCAGGTGGCTAGCAAGATGACTAGCTAGGCAATGAGATAGTTAACTCAGTTGGCTAGCCAGCTTGCCAGCTAAATAAGTCAGCTAGTTAATTCAGCTGGCTATTCAGCTAGCTAGCTAGGTAGAGAGCTAGTTAAGTCAGCTGCCTAGCCAGCTGGCTCACTAGTTAAGTCATCTAATTAAATCAGCTGGCTAGGGAGCTGGCTAGCAGGTTAAGTCAACTAGTTCAGCCAGCTGGCTAGCCAGTTGGCTATCAAGGTAACAAGCTAGTTAAGTCAGCTGGCTAGCAAGTGGGATAGCTAGTTAAGTGAGCTCGTTAATTCATTTGGCTTCCCAGCTGGCTAGCTAGGTAGGTAGTTAAGTCAGGTGGATAGTCAGCGGGCTCGCTGGTAAAGAGAGCTATTTAATTCAGCTGACCATCCAGCTGTCTAGCTAATTATGTCAGCTGGCCAGTCAACTGGTTAGCTGTTTAAGACAGCTAGTTAATTCAGCTGACCAAGCAGCTGGCTAGCTAGGTACCTATCTAGTTAAGCCAGCTAGTTAAGTCAACTGGTTAGATAGGTAGCTAGCTAGTTATGTCATCTAGTTAAGTCAGCTGACTAGCTAGTTAAATCAGTTAGTTAAGTCAGCTGGCTAGCCAGTTGCCTAGCAGAGTAGCTAGCTAGTTAAAGCAGCTGGCTAGCCAGCTGACTAGCTAGTTAAGTAACTTAATTAAGTCAGTGTGCTGTAATCAGGTTAGCTAAGTAGGTAGGTAGTT
Organism: Carlito syrichta; assembly: GCF_000164805.1. Lineage (NCBI taxonomy): Eukaryota > Metazoa > Chordata > Mammalia > Primates > Tarsiidae > Carlito > Carlito syrichta. The sequence goes on from NW_007244069.1 coordinate 3,449, forward strand.
AATTCAGCTGACAGCCAACATGTTATGTAGATAGGTAGCTAGTTAAGTCAGCTGGCTAGCCATCAGACAATCTAGTTATGTCAGCTGGTTAAGTCAGCTGACTATCCAGATGCCTAGCAGGTAGCTAGCTAGTTAAGTCTGCTGGCTAGCCAGTTGGCTACTTCATTAAGTCAGCTACTTAAATCAGCTGGCTAGGTTACTGGCTACCTAGGTAGCTGGCTATCTTGTTAAGTCAGCACATTAGGTCAGTTGTCTAGACAACTGGCTAGCTGGATAAAAAGTTAGTTACATTAGTTGGGTAGACAGCTGACTCACTAGTTATTTCAACTAGTTAAGTCCGCTGACCAGCTAGGAAATTAGCTAGTTAACTCAGCTTGATATGTCAGCTAGCTAGCTTGTTAAGTCAGCTAGTTAAGTCACCAAGCTACCTGATAGATAGTTAGGTAGCAAGCTAGTTAAATCAACTACTTAAGTCAGCGGGTATCTAGGTAGCTAACTAGTTAAGTCATCTAGTAAAGTCAGGTTGCTAGCTAGTTTAGTCAGCAAGTTAATTTACCTGGATAGACAGCTGCATAGAAGGATAGCTAGCTGGTTAAGTCAGCTGGTTAGCCAGCTAGCTAGCTATTATTGTCACCTAGTTAAGTCAGCTCGCTTGCCAGCAGGTTAGCTAGGTAGTTAGGTAGTTACATCAGCTGACAAGCCAGTGGGCTATGAAGGTAGGTAGCTAGTTAAGTCTGCTGGTTAGCCATCAGGTTTCTAGTTATGTCAGTTAGATAAGTCAGCTAGCTATTCACCTGTCTACCTAGGCAGCTAGTTACTTAAGTCTGCTCGCTAGCCAGCTGGCTACTTCGTTAAGTCAGCTACTTAAGTCAACTGGCTAGCCTGCTGGCTAGATAGGTAGCTAGGCACTTAAGTCAACCGGCTAGCAAGCTGCATAGCTAGTTAATTCAGCTAGTTAAGTCAGCTGTCATGCCAGTATGCTAGATACGTAGCTAGCTAGTTATGTCCCTTGTCTAACCTGCTGGCTAGATAGTTAAATGACCAAGTTAAGTCAGCTGACTAGCCAGCTGGCTAGCTATGTAGCTTGGCAGTTAAGTCAGCTCGCTAGACAGGTTGCTAGCAAGATAAGTCACTTGGTTAATTCAGCTGGATAGGCAGCTGGCTAGTTATGTAGCAAGCTAGTTAATTCAACTGGCTAGAAAGCAGGTCAGCTAGTTAAAAAAGCTAGCTATGTCATGGCTAGCCCACTGGTTAGCTCGGTATTGACCTAGTAAAGTCAGTTGGTTAGCCAGCAGGCTAGCTAATTAAGTCAGGTAGTTAAGAAAGCTGGCTATCCAGATGGCTCGAGAGCTAGAGTGCTAGTTAAGTGAGCTGGCTAGCCAGCTGGATAACTAGT
>NW_007244070.1:0-14937 GCF_000164805.1 Carlito syrichta
GTTAGCTCTTCTGATCATTCGGCTCACACACTAGCCTACTAAAGTCAGCTGACCAATCAGCTCACTCGCTGGCTGACTAGTTAAATCAGCTGACAAGTCGGCTGACTAGCCGGCCGAATAGTTAAGTCAACTGGCCAATCTTCTCACTCACCAGTTGACTAGTTAAGCCAGCTCACCTGTGGGCTCTCTCGCTGGCCTACTAGTTAAGTAAGCTAACCGGTTGGCCAACTAGCTGGCTGACTAAGTCAGCTAACCAATCGGCTGACTAGTCGGCCAACTTGTGAGCTGACACATTTGGTCACATAGCTTGTGGGGCGACTAGTTAGGTCAGCTAAGTAGTCGGCCAACTAGCCAGTCAACTGCTTAGGTGAGCACACTAGCCAGCCAAATAGTTAACCGAGCTTACTTGGGGGCCAACTCGTCGGTCAACTAATTAACACAGCTAACTAGTAGGCCAACTAGTTGGCTGATTTGCTAAAAATAAAATGTCAGCGGAAGAGTCAGTCAACGTGTTAAATCAGATATGTAGTCGGCCGAATTGTCAGTCAACAAGTTATGTCACCTAGCTAACTTGTTATCCAACTAAGAAAGCTACTTAACTCGTTTACCAAGTAATTAAAACAGTCAGCTAACTCGTTAACCAACTTGTTATGTCACCTAGCTATGTGATTAGCCAACTTGTTAAGTCAGGTAGCTAAGTCAGCTAGCTAACTAGCTAGCTAGCTATGTCAGCTAGCTAAGACAGCTATCTCACTATTTAGCTAACTATTTAAGCCAGCTACTTAAGTCTATAACCTAACTATTTAGCTAACTAAGTAACTCAGCTAGTTATTCACCTGCTAAATATTTAGCTAAATATTTGATTCAGGTAGTTAAGTCAGCTAGCAAACTACTTAAGTCAGCCAGTTAAGTCAGCTAGCCAAGTAGTTAAGTCAGCTAGCTAAGTCTGCTAGTGAAGTCATCTTTCTAATTTAGTTAGCTGGTTTAGACAGCTAGCTAAGTAATTAGCTAACAGGTTAAGACAGCAGGCTGAGTCAGGTAGTTAGCTAGTTAACTAACATGTTAAGTCAGCTGGTTGAGTCAGCAGGCTAGATTGTTAGCAAATGGCTTGAGTCAGCTGTTTGAGTACGCTAGCTAGCTAGTTACTTAACCAGTTAAGTCATCTGGATTAGTCAGCTAGCTAGCTAGTTAGCTAAAGAGTTAAGTCAGCTGGTTGAGTCAGCTAGCTAGCTCATTAGCTAACGAGTTAAGTCAGATGATTAAGTCAGGTAGCTAGCATGTTAGAAAATGAATAAACTAAATATGTAGCCATCTGATTAAGTTAGCTGGTTATCTAGGCAGCTAACTATTTTTGTCAGCTTGTTAGCTACGTAGTTAGCTAACTACTTAAGTCAGCTGGCTTGCTAGGTAACCAGCTAGTTAGGTAACTATATAAGTCAGCTGGATAACTAGGTAATTTTCTAGTTAATCAACTACTTGTCAGCTGGCAAGCAATCTTGGTAGTTAGGTAGTGAGCCAGTTAAGACCATTGGCTAGCCAGCTGGCTAGCTTGTTAATTCACCCAGTTAAGAGAGCTGGCAAGCCAACTGGCAACTTAGGTAGCTAGCTAGTTAAGTCAGCTAGATAGCTACCTGGCCAGCTAGTGATGATGTGAGTTAAGTCAACTGGCTAGCCAACTGGGTAGCTGGTTAAGTCAGCTAGTTTAGTCAGCTGTCTAGCCAGGTGGCTAGGTAGATAGCTAGCTAGATAAGTCAGCTTGCTAGCCATCAGACTGGCTGTTCAAGTCAGCTAATTAGGTCACCAAGCTTGCCATTTGGCTAGGTAGGTAGCTACCTAGTTATGTGAGCTGGCTAGCCAGCTTGCTAGCTTAAGTCAGCTAGGTAAGGCAGCTGGATATTCAGGTGGCTAATAGGTAGCCAGCTATTTAAGGCAGGTGTCTAGCCAGCTGACTTGCTGGTTAAGTTAGCTAGTTAAGTCACCTGGCAACCAGCTGGCTAGCTAGTTAAGTCAGCTCGTTAAGTCAGTTGGTTATCCAGCTGGTTAGATACATAAAAAGTTAGTTAAGTCATATGGCTAGTCATCAGGGTAGCTTGTTATTTCAGCTAGTAAAGTGAGCTGGGCTAGGAAGCCAGCTATATGTCAGCTAGTCAAATCAGCTAGCTAGCTAATTAATGCAGCTAGCTTTGACAGCTGGCTAGCTAGGTAGCTAGGTGGTTAAGTCAGCTAGTTAAGTCAGGTTGCTGGCTAGTTAAGTCAGCTGGCTAGCCAGCTGCTAGCTGTAGCAAGCTAATTAAGTCAGCTGGCTAGTCAGTTAGCCAGCTTGATAAACAACTTAGTTAAATCAACTCAGTAGCCAGCTGATTAGCTAAGTAGCTAGGTTATAAGTCTTCTGGCAAATCAGTGGGCTATGTAGGTACCTAGCAAATTGAGTCAGCTGGCTATTCAATTGGCTAGCTAGGTAGCCAGGCAGTTATGTCAGCCTGATAGCCAGATGGCTAGCTAATTATTTCACCTAGTTAAGTCAGCTGACTTGACAGTTGTCTAGCTAGGTAACTAGATAATTAGGTCAGCTGTCTATCCCGTGGGTAGTTAGTTAAGTCAGCTGGTTAGCCAACTGGCTAGCTATTTAGCAAGCTAGTTAATTCAGCTGACTAGCAATCAGGCAAGCTATATAAGTCAGCTAGTTAAGTCAGGTGGCTAGCAAGATGACTAGCTAGGCAATGAGATAGTTAACTCAGTTGGCTAGACAGCTTGCCAGCTAAATAAGTCAGTTAGTTAATTCAGTTGGTTAGTCAGCTAGCTAGCTAGGTAGAGAGCTAGTTAAGTCAGCTGCCTAGCCAGCTGGCTCACTAGTTAAGTCATCTAATTAAATCAGCTGGCTAGTGAGCTGGCTAGCAGGTTAAGTCAACTAGTTCAGCCAGTTGGCTAGCCAGTTGGCTATCAAGGTAACAAGCTAGTTAAGTCAGGTGGCTAGCAAGTGGGATAGCTAGTTAAGTGAGCTCGTTAATTTATTTGGATTCCCAGCTGGCTAGCTAGGTAGGTAGTTAGTTAAGTCAGGTGGATAACCAGTTGGCTAGCTGGTAAAGAGAGCTATTTAATTCAGCTGACCATCCAGCTGTCTAGCTAATTATGTCAGCTGGTCAGTCAACTGGTTAACTGTTTAAGACAGCTAGTTGATTCAGCTGACCAAGCAGCTAGCTAGCTAGGTAGCTATCTAGTTAAGCCAGCTAGTTAAGTCAACTGGTTAGACAGGTAGCTAGCTAGTTATGTCATCTAGTTAAGTCAGCTGACTAACTAGTTAAGTAACTTAATTAAATCAGCGTGCTGGTAATCAGGTTAGCTAAGTAGGTAGGTAGTTAATTCAGCTGACAGCCAACATGTTATGCAGATAGGTAGCTAGTTAATTCAGCTGGCTAGCCATCAGACAATCTAGTTATGTCAGTTGATTAAGTCAGTTGGCTATCCAGATGCCTAGGCAGGTAGCTAGCTAGTTAAGTCTGCCCTCTAGCCAGTTGGCTACTTCGTTAAGTCAGCTACTTAAATCAGCTGGCTAGGTTACTGGCTACCTAGGTAGCTGGCTATCTCATTAAGTCAGCACGTTAGGTCAGTTGTCTAGACAGCTGGCTAGCTGGATAAAAAGTTAGTTACATTAGTTGGGTTGACAGCTGGCTCACTAGTTATTTCAACTAGTTAAGTCCACTGGCCAGCTAGGAAGCTAGCTAGTTAACTCAGCTTGATATGTCAGCTAGCTAGCTTGTTAAGTCAGCTAGTTAAGTCACCAAGCTACCTGATAGATAGTTAGGTAGCAAGCTAGTTAAATCAACTACTTAAGTCAGCGGGTATCTAGGTAGCTAACTAGTTAAGTCATCTAGTAAAGTCAGGTTGCTAGCTAGTTTAGTCAGCAAGTTAATTTACCTGGCTAGACAGCTGCATAGAAGGATAGCTAGCTGGTTAAGTCAGCTGGTTAGCCAGCTAGCTAGCTATTATTGTCACCTAGTTAAGTCAGCTCGCTTGCCAGCAGGTTAGCTAGGTAATTAGGTAGTTACGTCAGCTGACAAGCCAGTGGGCTATGAAGGTAGGTAGCTAGTTAAGTCTGCTGGCTAGCCATCAGGTTTCTAGTTATGTCAGTTAGATACGTCAGCTAGCTATTCACCTGTCTACCTAGGCAGCTAGTTACTTAAGTCTGCTGGCTAGCCAGCTGGCTACTTCTTTAAGTCAGTTACTTAAGTCAGCTGGCTAGCCTGCTGGCTAGGTAGGTAGCTAGGCACTTAAGTCAACCAGCTAGCAAGCTGCATAGTTAAATTCAGCTAGTTAAGTCAGCTGTCATGCCAGCATGCTAGATACATAGCTAGCTACTTATGTCCCTTGTCTAGCCTGCTGGCTAGATAGCTAAATGACCAAGTTAAGTCAGCTGACTAGCCAGCTGGCTAGCTACATAGCTTGGCAGTTAAGTCAACTCGCTAGACAGGTTGCTAGCAAGATAAGTCACTTAGTTCAGCTGGATAGCCAGCTGGCTAGTTATGTAGCAAGCTAGTTAATTCAACTGGCTAGAAAGCAGGTCAGCTAGTTAAAAAAGCTAGCTACGTCACTTGGCTAGCCCACTGGTTAGCTCGGTATTGACCTAGTAAAGTCAGTTGGTTAGCCAGCAGGCTAGCTAATTAAGTCAGGTAGTTAAGAAAGCTGGCTATCCAGATGGCTAGAGAGCTAGAGTGCTAGTTAAGTGAGCTGGCTAGTCAGCTGGATAACTAGTTAAGCCAGCTAGTTTCATCACCCAGCTTGCCAGCTGCCCAGCACGTTAATCAACCAGCTGATTAATCAACTGGCTGACCAGCTGCTACCTAGTCAAGTTACCTCGTTAAGTCAGTTGGCTAGCCTGCTCGCTAGCTAGTTAAAAAGCTAGTTAACTCAGATGGCTAGACAGCTGTCTGGCTAGTTATTTCAGCTAGTAACGTCAACTGGCTTGCCAGGTAGCTAGCTAGTAAGTCAGCGAGTTGTCAGCTAGCTAGCTACTTAAGGCAGCTAGTTAAGTTGGCTAGCTAGCTAGAGATGGTAGCTAGTTATTTCAACTATTAAAGTCAGCTGTTATGCTAGGTAGCTAGATAGTTAAGTCAGCTAGTTATGTCAAGTGGCTTGCTAGGTAATTCAGCTGGTCAAGTCAGCTGGCTAGCCACCTGCCAAGCTGGGTAGGTGGTAGTTAAGACAGCTGGCTAGATAGCTAGCTAAATAGTTAAGTCACCTAGTTAAGGCAGCTCACTAGCCAGCTGGTTAGATAGAAAGCTAGGTAGTTAAGTCAACTGGCAAGTCAGTGGGATATGTAGATAACTAACTAGTTAAGTCATCTGGCTATCCAGCTGGCTAACTAGGTAGCTAGGCAGTTATGCAAGCCTGCTAGCCAGCTGGTTAGTTACTTAAGTAACCTAGTTAAGTTAGTTGGCTAGACAGCTGGCTAGCTGTGTAGCTAGCTAGTTATTTCAGCTGTCCAGCCAGCTCGCTAGATAGTTAAGTAACCTAGTTAAATCAGCTGGCTATACAGCTGGCTAGCTAGGTAGCTAGCCTGTAACGTCAGCAATCCAGTCAGCTAGATAGCTAATTAAGTCACATAGTTAATCTAGGTGGCTAGCCAGCTGGCTAGCTAGGTAGCTTGCTATTTAAGTCAGCAGGCTAGACAGCTGGCTATCTAGTTAAGTCACCTAGTTATGTCAGCTGTCTAGCCAGCTGGCTAGCTATATAGCAAGATAATTAATTCACCTGACTAGCAAGCAGGCCAGCTATTTAAGTCAGCTAGTTAAGTCAGCTGGCTTGTCAGCTGGCTAGCTTGGTAGCAAACTGGTTAAGTCAGTTGGCTAGCCAGCTGGCTAGCCATTAAAGTCAGCTAGTTAATTCATCTGGCTTCCCAGCTGGCTAGCTATGTAGCTAGCTAGTAATTCAGCTGACTAGCCACCAGGCTAGCTAGTGTTGTCAGCTAGTTATGTCAACTCGCTAGCCAGTTGACTAAATTGTTAGGTCTGCTAGTTGAGTCACCTGGCTAACTAGTTGTCTAGCTGTTTAAGTCAGTTAATTTATTCAATTGGCTAGCCAGCTTAACAGCAGGGTGTATGGCTAGTTAAGGTGGCTGGCAATCTGACTGTCCAGCCAGCAGGCTACCTAATTTAGCCGGTTAGTTAGCCAGCTGACCAACCCACTAGCTGGCTAGCTGGCTTACTAGCCAACTAGTCAGTCAGGTAACTAGCTAGTGAAGCCAGATGGCTAGCAGTGTAGCCAAACATTTGACTAGCTAGTTAAGTCAGTTGGCTAGCCAGCTATCCAGCCAACTTGCTAGTCAGTTACTTAAGTCAGCTAGCTATCCAGCTATCTAGTTAAGTCAGTTTGCAAGTCAGCTAACTATTCAGCAGTTAGTTAAGTCAGCTAGCTATTCAGCTTGCTAGTCAGCTAGCTAGCTGGTCCACTAGATAGTTAAGTCAGCTATCCAGCTAACTAGCCAGATAGCTAGCTATTTAAGTCAGGTACGTAGACAGCTAGATAGCTTGTTTGGTATCCAGTTATGTCAGCTACATAGCCACCTAGCTAGTCAGCTAGCTAGTTAAGTCAGCTACCAAATCAGCTAGTTAATTAGCTAATTAGTCGGTTAGAAACTCAGCTGGCTGGTCATCTAACAAGTAGGATCGCTCGCTTTCCATCAGGTCAGCTAACTAGTTGGCTCCCTTGCCTGCCAACCGGTCAACAATCTAGTTGACTCGGTCACCAGCCAACACATCAACTAACTTGTCAGCACTCTCACAGGCCAACAGGTTAGCTAGCTATTCAGCTTGTTCTACAGATGACTAGTTAATTCAGCTCACCATTCGACTTGCTCGCCAGCTGACTAGTTAAGGCTGCTCACCTGTCACCTCACTCACCGGTCGACTAGTTAAGTCAGCTCACCAGTCGCCTGCAAAATAGTTAAGTCACCTGACCAGTCAGCTCACACGCTGGCTGACTCATTAAGTCAGCTGACCTGTCGGATCACTCGCCAGACAATTAGTTAAATCAGTTCACTTGTGGGCTCACTCACCAGTTGACTAGGTAAGTCAGTTAACTGGTCAGCCGCCTAGCTGGCCAACTAGTTAAGTCAACTAAAATATCGGCCAAATAGTCGGCCAACTTGTCAGCCGACAATATATCTTAGCTAACTAGTCGCCGACACGTTAGGTGATCTAATTAATCAGCCTACTAATCGACCTTCTAGTTAAGTCAGCACACCAGCCATCCAACTAGTTAATAGAGCTGATGAGTGAGCTAACTCGTCAGTCAACTATCTAACCCAGCTAACTAGTCTACCGACTAGTCAGTCAACTTGATAAGCCAGCTAACAAGTCTGTCATGTAGTCAGCCAACGTGTTAAAACAGCTAACTCTTCTGCTGACTCATCAACCAACAAGTTAAGTCACTTAGCTAATTCGTTAAACAACTAGTTAATTCAGCTAGCTAACTGGTTTACCAACTAGTTAAAACAGGTAGCTAACTCGTTAACCAGCTCGCTAAGTCAGCTAGCTATCTCATTAGCCAACTAGTTAAGTCAGCTAGCTAAGTCAGCTAGCTAACCAGGAAGATAGCTAAGTCAGCTAGCTAAGTCAGGTAGCTTACTAGTTAGCTAAATATTTAAGTCAGCTACTTAAGTCTGCTACCTTACTAGTTAACTCATTAGTTAAGTCAGCTAGTTATTCAGTTAGTTAAATAGCTAGCTAACTATTTAATTCAGACATTTAAGTCAACTACCTAACTAGATAAGTTGGCCAGTTAAGTCAACTACCTAAGTAGTTAAGTCACCTACCTAATTCATCTATTTAAGTCAGCTTTCTAATTAAGTAAACTGGTTAAAACAGCTAGCTAGCTAGTTAGATAAAGGATTTATTCAGCAGGTTGGGTCAGATAGTTAGCTAGTTAACTAACTGGTTAAATCAGCTGGTTGAGTCATCTAGCTAGCCAGTTAGCAAATGGGTTGAGTCAGTTGCTTGAGTAGGCTAGTTAGCTAACGAATTAAGTCAGTTGGATGAGTCAGCTACCTAGCTGTCTAGCTAACGAGTTATGTCAGTTGCTTGAGCCACCTAGGAAGCACATTAGTTAATGAGTTAAGTAAGATAATTAAGTCACCTTGCTAGCACATTAAATAATGAGTAAGTTAACTAGTTAGCTAGCTGGCTAAGTCAGCTTGCGAGCTAGGCAGCTAACTATTTAAGTCAGCTTGCTAGTTACGTAGCTAGCTATTTAAGTAATTATTTAAGTCAGTTGGCTAGCTAGGTAGCTAGCTAGTTAAGTCAGCTAGTTAAGTCAGCTGGCTTGCCAGCTGGCTAGCCAGGTAGCTAGATAGTTAAGTTAGTTGGCTAACCAACTGGATAGCTGGTTAATTCAACTAGTTAAGAGAGCTGGCAAGCCAACTGACAAGGTAGGTAGCTAGCTAGTTAAGTCAGCTAGATATCTACCTGGCTAGCTAGTGATGTCAGTGAGTTGTCAGCTGGCTAGCCAACTGTGTAGCTGGTTCAGTTATCTAATTTAGTCAGCTGTCTAGTCAGCTGGCTAGTTAGGCAACTAGCTGGATAAGTCAGCTTGCTAGACAGCAGGCTAACTGTTCAAGTCAGCTAGTTAAGTCAGCTGGTTAGCCTGCTGGCTAGGTAGGTAGCTGGCTAGTTAAATGAGCTGGCTACACAGCTTGCTATCTTAAGTCAGCTAGGTAAGTCAGCTGGCTAGCAAACTGGCTACATAGGATGCCAGCTAGTTAAGTCAGCAGGCTAGGCAGTTAACTAGCTGCTTAAGTCAGCTATTTAAGTCAGTTGGCACCAGCTGGCTAGCTAGTTATGACAGTTCATTAAGTCTGTGGTCTATCTAGCTGGTTAGTTACATAAAATGCTAGTCAAGTCAGATGGCTATCCATCTGGCTAGCTAGTTATTTCAGCTTGTTAAATTAGCTGGGTAGCTAGGAAGCTAGCTATATAAGTCAGCTAGTTATGTCAGGTAGATAGCTAATTAAGCCAGCTAGTTAAGTAAGCTTGCTAGCTAGATAGCTAGCTAGCTGAGTCAACTAGTTAAGCCAGATGTCTAGCTAGGTAGCTAGTTGGTTAATTCAGCTAGCTAAGTCAGCTTGCTTGCTAGTTAAGTCAGTGAGTTAACTCAGCTGGCTAGCCAGCTCCCTAGCTGTGTAGCTAGCTAATTAAGTCCACTGGCTAGCAAGATAGCTACCTAGTTAAGTAACGTTGTTAAGTCAGCTCACTAGCAAGATGGATAGCTAGGTAGCTATGTAGTTAAGCCAACTGGAAAGACAGCAGGCTATGTTGGTAGCTAGCTAGTTAAGTCAGCTGTTATCCAGCTGACTGTCTAGGTAGCTAGGAAATTAAGTCACCTTGCTAGAGAGCTGGCTACCTGATTAAGTCAACTAGTTAAGTCAGATCCTAGGCAGCTGGTTAGCTAGGTACTAAGCTGGTTAAGTGAGCTGGCTAGCCAGCTGGCTAGCTAGTTAAGTCAGCTAGATAATTCAGCTGGCTTCACAGCTGGATGGATACATACCTAGCTAGTTAAGTCAACTGACTAGTTAGCAGGCTAGCTGGTTAAGTCAGCTAGTTAATTCAGGTGTTCATCCAGCTGGCTAGCTAATTAAGTCAGATACTTAAGTCAGCTGATCAGCCAGCTGGCTAACTAAGTAGCTAGCTAGTTAAATCAGCTAGTTATCTCAGCAGGCATACTAGGTAGCTAGCTAGTTAAGTCAGCTAGTTAAGTCAGCTAGGAAGCTGGTTAAGTCAGTTAGTTAAATCAGCTGGCTAGCCAACTGCCAATGATGGTAGCTATCTAGTTAAGTCAGCTGGCTAGCCAGGTGTCTAGCTAGTTAAGTTACTTAAGTCAGCTCGCTTGTCTGCTTGTTAGCTAGGTATTTAGGTAGTTAAGTCAGCAGGCAAGCCAGCGGGCTATGTAGGTATGTAGCTAGTTAAGTCAGTTTGCTAACCATTAGGCTATCTAGTTATATCAGCTAGTTAAGACAACTGGCTATCCAGCTGTCTAGCTAGGAAGAGAACTAGTTAACTTTGATGGCTAGCCAGCTGACTACTTCATTATGTCAGCTAGTTAAGTCAACTGGCTAGGCTACTGACTAACTAGATAGCTAGGCAATTAAGTCAGCTGGCTTTCCAGCTGGCCAGTTAGTTAAGTCAGCTAGTTTACTCACCTGGCTAACGTAGCTAGTTAAGTAAGCACATTAAGTCAGTTGTCAAGCCAGTTGGTTAGCTAGTTAAAAGGCTAATTAAGATAGATGGACAGCAATCTGGCTCACTAGATATTTCAGCTACTTAAGTCAGCTGGATATAGGAAGCTAGCTACTTCAGTCAGCTAGATATGTCAGTGAGCTAGCTTGTTAAGTCAGCTAGTTAAGTCTACTAGCTATAAGATAGCTAGCTAGGGAGCTAGCTAGTTAAATCAGCTAGTTATGTTAGCTGGCTAGGTAGGTAGCTACCTAATTAACTCAGATACTTAAGTCAGCAGCCTAGCTAGTTAAGTCAGTTAGTTAAGTCAGCTGGCTAGCCAGCTGATTAGCAGGATAGCTAGCTAGTTAAGTTTGTTGGCTGGCCAGCTGGCTACTTCTTTATATCAGCTGGTTAAGTCAGCTGGCAAGCCAGCGTGATACATAGGTAGCTAGCTAGTTAAGTAAGCTGGCTAGCCACCTGGCTATCTAGTGATGTCAGCTAGTTAAGTCAGCTGGATAGCCAGTTGGCTAAAGAGTTAAGTCACCTCGTTATGTCAGTTGGCTAGCCAGCTGGCTAGCTAGTTAAAAAGCTAGTTAATTGAGATGGCTAGACAACTGTCTGGCTAGTTATTTCAGCTAGTAAGGTCAACTGGCTAGCTAGGTAGCCAGCTAGTTAATTCAGCTAGTTATGTCAGCTAGCTCACATAGTTAATTCAGCTAGTTATGTTAGCTAGTTAAGTCAGCACACTAGCTAGATAGTTAGCTAGGATGCTAGGTAGTTATTTCAGCTAGTAAAGTCAGCTGGATTGCTAGGTAGCTAGAGAGTTAAGTCAGCTAGTTGCATCAGCTGCCTAGCTAGGTAAGTCAGCTAGTTAAGTCAGCTGGCTAACCACCTGCCTAGCTGTGTAGCTAGCTAGTTAAGTCAGCTGGCCTGCTAGCTGGCTAGTTAGTTGGGTCACCTAGTTAAGTCAGCTCGCTAGCGAACTCGTTAGCTAGAAAGGTAGGTAGTTAAATCAGTTGGAAAGACAGCGAGGTATGTAGATAGCTACCAGTTAAGTCAGCTGGCTACCCAGCTGGATAACTAGGTAGCTATGCAGTAATGTAAGTCAGCTAGCAAGATGGCTAGTTAGTTAAATAGCCTAGTTAAGTCAGCTGGCTACACAGTTGGCTAGCTGTGTAGCTAGCTAGTTATTTCAGCTGTCAAGCCAGCTGCCTAGCTAGTTAAGCAACCTAGTTAAGTCAGCTGGCTATACAGCTGGCTAGCTAGGTAGCTAGCTAGTTATGTCAGCTGTCCAGCAAGCTGGTTACCTAGTTATGTCACATAGTTAAATCAGCTGGCTAGACAGCTGGCTAGCTAGTTAGCTTGCTACTAAGTCAGCTTGTTAGACAGCTGGCTGTCTAGTTAAGTCACCTAATTTAGTCAGCTGTCTAGCCAGCTGGCTAGCTATATAGCAAGCTAATTAATTCAGTTGACTAGCAAGCAGCCCAGCTATTTTAGTCAGCTAGTTAAGTCAGATGGCTTACCAGCTGGCTAGCTAGGTAGCAAACTAGTTAAGTTAGATGACTAGCCAGCTGGCTAGATATTTAACTCATCTAGTTAATTCATCTGGCTTCCCAGCTAGGTAGCTAGGTATCTAGATTGTTAAGTCAGCTGGCTAGCCACCAGGCTAGCTAGTGTTGTCAGCTAGTTATATCAGCTTGCTAGTTAACTGGCTAAATTGTAATGTCAGCTAGTTGAGTCAGCTGGCTAACCAGCTGGCTAGCTGGTTAAGTCAGCTAATTAATTCAAGTGGCTAGCCAACTGGCTAGCTTGGTTACTCTCAACTTTAGTCAGCTGACTAGACAGCTGGCAACCTGGTTAAATTAGTTAGTTAAGTCAGCTGCCTGGCCAACTGCCTAGTTAGATAGCTAGCTAATTGAGTCAGCTGGTTAGCTGGTTGGCTACCTAGATAAGTCAGCGAGTTAAGTGAGCTGGCTAGACAACTGGCTAGCTAGGTGGCTATCTAGTCAAGCAAGCTGGCTAGCCGGATGGTTATCTAGTTAAGTCTGCTAGTTAAGTCAGCTAGTAAGTCAGCTTGCTAGCTAGGTGGCTGGCTAGTTAAGCCGGCTGGCTAGCCAGCCGACCAGCAGGGTGCCCACCTAGTTAAGCTGACTTGCTATCCAGCTGTCTAACCAGCAGGCTGCCTAATTAAGGTGGCTGCCTAGCCAGCTGGCCTACCTGCTAGCTGACTAGCTGGCTCCCTAGCCAGCTAGACAGTCAGGTAGCTAGCTAGTAAAGCCAGATGGTTAGCAGTGTAGCTAGTTAAGTCAGCTGGCTACCCAGATATCCAGCCAACTCGCTAGTCAGCTACTTAAGTCAGCTAGCAATACAGCTAGCTAGTTAAGTCAGCTAGCAAGTCAGCTAACTATTCAGCTAGCTAGTTATGTCAGCTAGCTATTCAGCTTGCTAGTCAGCTATCTAGCTGGTCAACAATATAGTTGTCAGCTATCCAACTAACTAGCCAGTTATCTAGCTAATTAAGTCAGCTAGCTAGACAGCTAGATACCTTGTTTGGTATCAAGTTATGTCAGCTAGATAGCCAGCTAGCTAGTTAAGTCAGCTAGCAAATCAGCTAGTTACTTAGCTAACTTGACACCTAGAATCTCAGCTAGCTGGCTAGCCAGATGGCTATCAAATTAACATAGCTAGTTAAGTCAGCTGGTTAGCCAGCTGGCTAGCAAGGTGGCTGGCATGTTCAGACAGCTGGTTAACAGGCTGGTCAGGTAGGTGACCAGATAATTAAGCCGGCTCTCTAGGCAGTAGAACACCAGGGTGACTGACTAGTTAAGCCAACTTTCTATCCCACTGTTCAGCCAGATGGCCAGCTATTTAAGCCAGCTAGCTAGCCAGGTGGCAGTCTGCTAGCTAGCTAGCTGGGCTTCCTAGCCAGCTAGCCAACCAGATAGCTAGCTAGTTAGGGCAGCTGACTAACTGCCTAGCTATCAAGGTAGCTAGATAGTTAAGTCAGCTGGCTAGAAAGCTAGTCAGGAAACTATCTAGTCAGCTAGTTAAGTGAGCTAGCTAGCCAGTTAGCTAGCTAATTCAGCTAGCATATCAGCTAACTATTCAGTTATCTAGTTTAGTCAGTTAGCTAGTTAGACTGCTTGTCAAATAGCTAGATAAGTCAGCTAGCTAGTCAGCTAGCTAGTGAGCTAGATAATTAAGCCAGCTAGCCAGCTAACTAGCTAGTTAAGTACCTAGTTTAGTCACCTTGCTAGACAGCTAGATAGCTTGTTTACTAGCAAGTTATTTCAGCTAGATAGCCAGCTAGCTAGTCAGCTAGCTAGTTAAGTCAGCTAGCATACCAGCTAGTTACTTGGCTAACTAGTCAGCTAGCAACTCAACTAGCTGGTCAGCTAACTAGTGGGTAAGCTTGCTCTCCATCAGGTCAGCAAATATTCGGCACACTTGCCTGCCAACTGGTCAGCAAACTAGTCGGCTCACTTGCCAGTCAACAGGTCAAATAACTTGTCAACTCACTCGCAGGCCAATAGGTCAGTAAACTAGTCGACTTGCCCACCAGCAACTGGTTAAGTCAGCTTAAAGGTCGGCTCACTCACCAGCCAAATATTTAAGGCAGCTCACATGTCGGCTCACTCGCTGGCTGACTAGTTTAGTCAGTTCACTGGTCGGCTCACTCACCAGCCTACTAGCTAAGTCTGACCAGTTGACTCAATTGCCAACCTACTAAATTCAGCTGACCAGTCATCTCACACACCGACTGACTAGTTAAGTCGTCTGACTAGTCAACTCGCCTATCAGTGGACAAGTTAAGTGAGCTGACCAATCAGCTCACTCGCCAGTGAACTAGTTAATTCAGCTGACAAGTCGGCTCACTCGCCAGTCAACTAGTTAAGTCAGCTAACCTGTTGGCTCACTCACCAGCTGACTAGTTAAGTCAGCTTACTGGTCAGCCTACTAGCTATCCAACTAGTTAAGTTAGCTAAACAATTGGCCTACTAGTGGGCCAACTTGTCAGTTGACAATTTATGTCAGCTAACTACTCGGATGACTTGTTAGGCCAGCAAATTAGTCAGCCAACTAGTTAACCTAGCTAACTAGTGGGCCACTCGTCAGTCAACTTGTTACCCCAGCTAAATAATTGGCCGACTATTCGGCCAACGTTTTTGGCAGCAAACAAGTTGGCCGAGTACTCAGCCAACGTATTAAACCAGCTAGCTAGTAAGCTGACTCATCAGCCAATAAGTTAAGTCACCTAGCTAACTCCTTAACCAATAAGTTAAGTCAGTCTGTTATATCGTTTACCAACTCGTTAAAACAGTTAGCTATCTTGTTAACCAACTTGTTAAGTCAGTTAGCTATCTCGTTAGCCAACTAGTTAAGTCAGTTAGCTAAGTCAGCTAACTAACCATCTAGCTAGCTAAGTCAGTTAGCTAAATCAGCTGGCTCACTTGTTAGCTAACTATTTTAGTCAGCTACTTAAGTCTGCTTCATGACTAGTTAGTTAGTCAGCTAGTTACTCAGCTAATTAAATAGGTAGCTAACTATTTAATTCACGTAAAGTTAGCTAACTAACAATTTAAGTCTGCCAGTTAAGTCAGGTACTTACGTCAATTTTCTAATTTTGTCAGCTTTAAGACAGGTAGTTAGGTATTTAACTAATGAATTAAGTCGTTAGTTGAGTCAGCTGGCTAGCAAGATAGGAAACGGGTTGATTCATCTGATTGAGTAG
>NW_007244071.1:0-891 GCF_000164805.1 Carlito syrichta
CCAGGTAGCCAGCTAGCTATGTCAGGTGACTAGCCAGCTAGCCAGCCAACTACCTAGTCACTCGTAAGTCAGGTAGATAGCCAGCTAAATAGTTAATTCAACTAGCATGTCAGCTAACTGTCAGCTAGCTAGTTGAGTCACCTAGCTAGTCAGCTTGCTATTCAGCTAGCTAATTAAGTCAGCTAGCTCGTCAGCTAGCTAGTCAGTTAGATAGTTAAGTCAGCTAGCCAGCTAACTAGATATTAACTAGCTAGTTAATACAGATAGCTAGATAGCTAGCTAAATGATAGCTAGCTGGGTAGCTGGCTAGTTAAATCAGCTAGTTAAGTCAGCTGGTTAGCTTGGTAGCTAGCTAGATAAGTCAGCTAGCTAAGTCAGCTGGCTAGCTGGTTAAGTCAGTTATTTAAGTCAGGTGTGTAGCCAGCTAACAAGCTGTATAGCTAGCATAAGTCAGCTGACTAGCCAGCTGGCTCGCAAGTTGTCACCTAGTTAAGCCAGCTCACTGGTCAGGAGGTTAGCTAGGCATTTAAGTAATTAAGACAGCTGGCAAGCCAGCAGGCTATGTATGTAGATAGCTAGTTAATCAGCTGGCTAGCCATCAGGTGTCTAGCTATGTCAACTAGTTAAGTCAGCTGGCTATCCAGCTGTCTAGCTAGGTAGCTAGCTATTTAAGTCTGCTGCCTAGCCAGCTCGCTACTTCGTTATGTCAACTAGTTAAATCAACTGGCTAGCCTTTGGCTAGCTATGTAACTAGTCAATTAAGTCATCTGGCTAGCCAGCTGGTTAGCTAGGTAGCTAGCTAGTTATGTCAGCTGTCCACCCAGCTGACTAGCTAGCTGGATAGCAAGGTAGCTTGCTAGTTAATTATGCTGACTAGACAGCTGGCTAGCC
>NW_007244072.1:0-802 GCF_000164805.1 Carlito syrichta
GCTAGCAAACTTGCCAGTCCACTAGCTAGCTAGTTATCAGCCTAGCCAGCAAACCAGACAGGTATCTAGGTAGTTAAGCCAGCTGGTTACCCTTCTATCTAACCAGGTAGCTAGCTAGTTATGTCAGGTGGCTAGCCAACTAGCCAGCCTACTAGCTCGTCAGTTCGTTAAGTGAGGTAGATAGCCAGCTACCTAGTTAATTCAACTAGCATGTCATCTAGCTATGCAGCTAGTTAAAGTCAGCTAGCTAGTCAGTTTGCTAGTCAGCTAGCTAGTTAAGTCAGCTAGCTAGTCAGCAAGCAATTCGTTTAGATAGTTAAGTCAGCTAGCCAGTTAACTAGCCAGTTAGCTAGCTAGTTAAGATGGCAAGCTAGAAAGCTAGCTAAAGGATAGAAAGTTAGGTAGCTAGCTAGTGAAACAAGCTTATTAAGTCAGCTGGCCAGCTAGGTAGCTAGCTAGTTAAGTCAGCTTGTTAAGTCAGCTGGCTAGCTGGTTAAATCAGTTAGTTAAGTCAGCTGGGTAGCCAGCTGCCAAGCATGATAGCTAACTTTAAGTCAGCTAGCTAGCCTGCTGGGTAGCTAGTTAAGTCACCTAGTTAATTCAGATCACTTGCCAGCAGGTTGGCTAAGTACATAGGTAGTACATATGTCTACATATCTAGACAGCTGGCAAGCCAGTGGGCTATGTAGGTAGATAGCTAGTTAAGTCAGCTGGCTAGCAATCCAGCATCTAGTATTGTCAGCTAGTTAAGTCAGCTGGCTATCAGGCTGTCTAGCTAGGTAGCTAGCTAGTTAAGTCTGTG
>NW_007244073.1:0-2093 GCF_000164805.1 Carlito syrichta
TCCATGTTCTCACTCATATAATGGACCTTGAATATCCAATGTAATACTAAAAGAAAATGACTGACGGTACTGGGAAACTATGGGGGGGACGGGGATGGGATTAACAGAAGCAAATATCTGTCTGGGGCTGGGAAAACACCTCTTATCAACAGGGTGCCTGAATGAAACGTAATTGTACACCTAACCCTTAACTGTACCCCACAAAACTATAATAAAAATACTGATTAATTATTTAAAAAAAAAAAAAAAACACACATGAACCAACTCCAAAACCCAAAGAAAGACAACAAACAAACAGGAACAACTCTGTAAGAACCATATGACAGGGATCAACTGTTGCATTTCAATTATTAGCCTAAATGTGAATGGATTAAATTCACCAGTGAAAAGACATAGAATGGCAAAATGGATAAAATATCATCAGGCAACAATCTATTGCCTTCAAGAGATTCACCTCACTAGGAAGGACACTCACAGACTCAAAGTAACAGGATGGGAAACAAACTTTCAGGCGAACGGAATAAAAAAGAAAGAAGGAGTAGTGATCTTAATTTCAGACAAAATACCCTTCAAGCTATTAAAAATCAAAAAAGATATAGAAGGCCACTACATAATGATAAAAGGCTCAATCCATCAACAAGAAATATCTATTCTAAACATATATGCACCCAACATAGGTGTGCCAACTTTCATAAAGCAATTTCTAGGAAAACTAAAGAAAGACATTGACTCTAACACCATCATAACTGGGGATTTAAATACCCCACTCCCCACCCTAGACAGATTATCAAGACAAAAAATCAGCAAGGAGATCGGGAACCTCAATGTGACTTTGGACCAAATGGATTTAATTGATACCTACAGAACACTCCATCCAAAGACCACAGAATATACATTCTACTCATCACTGCATGGAATGTATTCTAAGATCGACCACATAATTGGCCATAAATCAAGCATAAGCAAATTTAAAAGGACCGAAATTCTACCATGCACCTTCTCGGACCACAGTGGAATAAAAATAAACATTGACACCAACAAAATCCCCCCAAAACCCACAAAGACATGGACACTAAACAGCATGATGCTAAACAACTCCTGGGTCAATGATGAAATCAAAACAGAGATCAAAAGATCCCTGGAAACAAATGAAAATGAAGAAACATCTTACCAAAATCTCTGGGACGCCTTGAAAGCTGTGGTAAGAGGGGAATTTATATCCCTACAAACACACATGAAGAAAATAGAAGGAACACAAATTAACAACCTAACAAGTCACCTAAAGAAGCTGGATAAACAAGATCGATGGTCCCCTAGCTAGACTGACCAAGAAAAAATGAGAAAGCAAACAAACAAGCACAATCAGAAACACAAAAGATGAAGTAACATGTGACCCTGAAGAAATACAAAATGTCATTAGAGACTACTACGTACACTTGTATGGAAACAAATTTGAAAACCTTAAGGAAATGGAGGACTTTCTGACATCACACAACCTACCTAGGTTGGAACAAGAAGAAATTGAGACCCTAAATAGACCAATAACAATCAAGGAAATTGACTACATAATAAGAAAACTTCTTACAAAAAAAAGCCCTGGTCCAGATGGCTTTCCAGCAGAATTCTACAAGACATTTAAGGAGGAGCTGATACCAATCCTACTGAAGGTATTCCAAGCCATTGAAAAAGATGGAACTCTCCCCAAATCATTTTACGAATCCAACATGACACTGATACCCAAGCCAGGTAAAGATCCAACAAAGAAAGAGAACTACAGGCCAATATCTTGGATGAACATAGATGCTAAAATTCTCAAGAAGATCCTAGCAAACCGAATTCAGCAATACATCTCAAAAATCATCCATCATGACCAAGTAGGCTTCATTCCTGGGATGCAAGCCTGGTTCAACATTCTCAAAACCATAAATGTAATTAAATACATCAACAGATGTCAAAACAAAAACCACATGATTATATCATTAGATGCAGAAAAAGTTTTTGATAAATCCAGCACCCCTTCTTGATAAAACCCTTGAACATCTAGGCATACGGGGAACATACCTCAAAATAGTAAAAGCCATCTACGAGAAACC
>NW_007244074.1:0-1077 GCF_000164805.1 Carlito syrichta
CTAGCTAGTTGACGTTTTTAACTGACTAGCTGGTTGGCTGTCTAGCTGGCTAGCCAGCTGACCTAACTACCTAGCTACCTGATTGGCTATATGGCTAGCCAGCTGTCTTAACTATCTACCTACCTGACTGGCTAGCTAGCTAGGCAGTTGTCTAGCTAGCTAGCTGGCTGGCCACCTGACTAGTAAGCCAGGATAAAAAGCCAGCTGACTGTATGGAGAGTGGGAAAGCCAGTTGAGTTAACTAGCCAGCCACTCTGCTGTTCAACCATCTAGCCAGCCGGCTTAACTAGCTGGCCACCTAACTGACCTGCCTACTAACAAGTCAATTTAACTTGCCAGTCACCTATCTAGGCAGCTAGGTAACCAGCTGACTTAACTACCTGACTTAACTAGATAGCAATCCTACTCGCCAGTTGCCTTAAATAGCTAGTCACATAGCTAGCCAGCTGGCTAGCCAGCTCACTTAACTGCATGACTTAACTAGCTAGCCATCCAGTTAACCAGCTGATGTAATTAGCTAAATACCATCAAAGTCAACTGGCTAACCAGCTGGCTTAACTACCTGACTTAACCACATATACTTCCTGCTAGCCAGCTGCCTTTAATAGCTAGCCACAAAGCTCAGCAGCTGGCTAGCCAGCTCAATTAACTGCCTGACTTATCTAGCTAGCCATTCAGCTAACCAGCTGAATTATTAGCTAGCTGCTAACCTAACCATGTGGCTAGCCAGCTGATTTAAATAGCTGACTTAACCAGCTAGCCAGCTGGCTAGCCAGCTGACTTAATTAGCTTGCTACCTGGTTGACTAGATGGCTAGCCAGCTCGCTTAACTTGCTAGCTACCCAGCTGGCTAGCTGGCTAGGCAGACATATAGCTGGCTAGATAGCTAGCCAGCTGCCTAGCCAGTTGTCTTAAATAGCTAGGCGTCTGGCTGGACAGTGGGATAGAAAGCCAACTTAACTAGCAAGCTACCCTGCTGGTCAGCTGGCTATCCATCCTGCTTCATTAGCTGGTCACCTACCTGACCAGCCAGTTTACCAGCCATCTTAACTTGCCAGCAGCCTAGCTAGCCAGCTG
>NW_007244075.1:0-1529 GCF_000164805.1 Carlito syrichta
ATGGCTAGCTAGTTAAGTCATGCAGTTAAGTGAGCTGGCTAGCCAGCTGGCTAGCTATGTGACTAGCTATTTAAGGCAACTGGCTAGTAGGATTGCTATCTAGTTAAGTCAGGTAGTTAAGTCAGCTGCTTACCTAGCTGCCTAGATAGGTGACTGGCAAGTTAAATTGACTTGTTAGTAGGCTTGTCAGTTCGGTGGCCAGCTAGTTAAGCCGGCTGGCTAGATGGTTGAACAGCAGAGTGGCTGTCTAGTTAACTCAACTGGCTTTCCCACTCTCCATACAGTCAGCTGGCTTTTTATCCTGGCTTGCTAGTCAGGTGGCCAGCCAGCTAGCTAGCTAGCCGACTGCCTAGCTAGCTAGCCAGTCAGGTAGGTAGATAGTTAAGACAGCTGGCTAGCCATATAGCCAATCAGGTAGCTAGGTAGTTAGGTCAGCTGGCTAGCCAGCTAGACAGCCAACCAGGTAGTCAGTTAAAAACGTCAACTAGCTATTCATCTACCTAGTTAAGTCTGCTATCAAGTCATCTAACTATCCAGCTAGCCAATTAAGTCAGTAAGTTAGTCAGGTTGCTAGTCAGCTAGCTAGTTAAGTCAGTCAGCTAGACAGCTAGCTAATCAGCTAGATAGTTGTCAGTTAGCCAGTAGCCAGATAGCTGGCTAGTTAAGTCAACAAACTTGAGGTTTAGTTAGCTTTTTTCTATCTAATTATGTCAGCTAGATAACCAGTTATCTTGTCAGGTAGCTAGTCAATTCAGCTAGCAAATCAGCTAGCTACTTAGCTAACTAGTCGACTAGCACCTCAGCTACCTGGTCAGCTAACTAGAGGGCTCGCTTAATTTCCATCAGGTCAGCTAACTAGTCAGCCCACTCACCTGCCAACCGGTCAGCAAACTAGTCAGGTCGCTCACCAGCCAACAGGTCAACAAACTTGTCAGCTCACTTTCAAGCCAAAAAGGACAGTTAACTAGTCACCTTGATCACAAGACGACTATTTAAGTTAGCTCACCAATGTGCTCACTCACCAACTGAATACTTAAGGCTGCTCACTCGTTAACTCACTCGCCAGCCAATTAGTTAAGTCAGTTCATCTGTCGGCTCACTCGCCATTTGACTTGTTAATTTTTGTGACCATTTGGCTCATTCGCTGTCCAATTAATTAAGTCAGCTCACCGTTCAGGTCACTCACCTGCTGACTTGTTAATTCTTCTGACCAGTCGGCTCACTCGCCAGCTGACTAAATTCAGCTGACCAGTTTGCACACTCAACGGCTGACTAGTTTAGTCAGCTGACCAGTTGGCTCACTCACAGGCCAACTAGAAAAGTCAACTCACCTGTCAGCTCACTCTCTTGCCAACTAGTTTAGTAGCTAACCGGTCTGCCTTCTAGCCGTCCAACTAGATAAGTCAGCTAACCAATTGACCGACAAGTGGACCAACTTGGAAGCTGACAAGTTAGCTCAGCTAACTAGTCGACCAACATTTAGTCAGCTACTAGTTGGGCCAACTAGTGGCAGACTAGTTTGGTCAGCA
>NW_007244076.1:0-597 GCF_000164805.1 Carlito syrichta
TAGAGAACTTCCCACAGATCCACAGTAATCTGACACCACCTGTGTTTAACAAGGGGCCTCGGGTGCTCTGTGTGAATGGTAGACCATTTCTGGATACAGGGGGAAATTGGATGAGACAGTATTGGAAAGAGGAGTGATATCTTACAGCACTGCAGTCAAAGATTGGCTTGGATAATGATGATGCAGAATTGCTTTTCATGAGAATGGAGGTCACTGGAGGAACCATGACGGGAAGTCTTGTCAAAATAGGCCACTGGGGAGACAGTGTCCCTGCTGTTGCCCATCAGGTGTCCTAATTTTGGGCTAATGGATAGTTTTCCAGTCATAGGATGTTTAAAAGTTGTTGAAGTTATGGAGAAATGAATGTAGGTGGGCAGATGCCGACAGAAGACTTTTCAGGGTGCCACTGCACTGCACATAAATTTGGATAAGGAAAAATAGGAGTACAGTCATTCTGAAGCTGGGGATGGATCTGGGAGTCACAGCTTGAGAAAGTGGGGGACTGTCAAAGTAAATGGCCCTGGGTGTGAAGTGCGCTGTAATGTCAAGTGAGAAGATGTATTAGCTGAGATGCTCAGAATGTCTTCTGTGGAACTG
>NW_007244077.1:0-796 GCF_000164805.1 Carlito syrichta
GGCTAGACAGCTGACTTATCTAGATAGCTACTGGGTAGCCAGTTGAATTAACTACCTGACTTAACTAGCTATGCAGCTGGCTAGCCAGCAGACTTAACTATCTTGCTACCTAGCTAACCAGATGTATAGCCAGCTGAATTAACTAGTTGACTTAAAAAGCTAGCCAACTGGCTAGCCAGCTGACTAAACTAGCTGACTTAACTAGTTAGCCAGCTGGGTAGCCAGCTGTAATATCTAGCTCTCTACTTTGCTAACCACCTGGCTGGCCAGCTGACTTAACTAGCTGACTTAATTAGCTAGCCAGCTGGGTAACCAACTGAATTATCTAGCTCGCTACCTTGTTAGACAGCTGGCTAGACAGCTGACTTAACTAGCTGACTTAATTAGCTAGCTACCTAGCTAGCCAGCTGACTTAAATAGTTAGCTAAATAGCTAACTACCTAGCTAATCATCTGACTTAAATAGTTAGCTACCTAGCTAGCTGGATTACTTAACCAGCTACCTAACTAGTTAGCTTACTCTTATTAACGTGCTAGCTAGCTGACTTAATCATCTGACTTAACTCATTAGGTAATGAGCTAGCTAGCTGACTCAACAAGCTGATGAACTCGTTAGCTAACTAGCTAGCTAGTTGACAAATCCAGTTGAATTAACTCGTTAGCCTACTAGCTAGCTAACCTACTCAACCAGCTGACTCACTCAACCTGTTTGCTAACTAGCTAGCTAGCTGACCCAACCAGCTGACTTAACCCATTAGTTAACTAGCTAACTAGCTGACTCAACTTAATGACATAAC
>NW_007244078.1:0-776 GCF_000164805.1 Carlito syrichta
CTAGGTAAGTCAGTTGCTAGCAAGCTACCTAACTAGCCAACTTACTAGTTAAGTCAACTGGCTAGAGTGTTGAGTAGCTAGTTACGTCATTTAGTTAAGTCAGCTCTCTAGTCACCTGGCTAGCTATATAGCAAGCAAGTTAATTCAGCTGACTGGTAGCAGGCCAGCTATTTAAGTCAGCTAGTTAAGTGAGCTGGGTAGCCAAGTGGCTAGCTACGAAGGGAGGTAGTTAAGTCATTTGGCTAGCCAGCTGGCTAGCTAATTAAGTCAGCACGTTAGATCAGCTGGCTAGCCAGCTAGCTAGTTAGGTAGAGAGCTAGTTAAGTTAGCTGGCTAGCCTGATGGCTAAGTATTTAAGTCAGCTAGTTGAGTCAGCTGGCTAGCCAGCTGGCTAGATGGTTAAGTCAACTAGTTAAGTCAGCTTGTAAGGCAGCTGGCTTGCTTGGTAGCATGATAGTTAAGTCAGATGGCTAGCCAGCTGGCTAGCCAGTTAAGTCAGCTTATTAAACCAGCTGGTTTCACAGCTGGCTAGCTAGGTCTCTAACTAGTTAAGTCAGCTTGCTAGCCAACAGACTAGCTGGTTATGTCAGCTAGTTAATTCAGCTGGCCAACCAGATAGCTATCTTGTTAAGTCAGCTAGTTAATTCAGCTGTCACACCATCTGGCTAGCTGGTTAAGTCAGCTAGTTAAGTCAGCTGGCCAGCCAACTGGCTAGCTAGGCAGCTAGCTAGTTAAGTCAGCTAATTAAGTCTGCTGGGTAGCTAGTTAATTAAGTC
>NW_007244079.1:0-749 GCF_000164805.1 Carlito syrichta
CCAATTTTGCCACTGTAGTGGGGTAATGCTCGAGTGTTTTAGCAGGAGAGATCTTAGGATGAATCCATAGCAAGGGGGACCCCTGCCATAAAACCGCTGTGGGCTGCATGTGGGTTGGTAACACACAAAGTGAGATGTCACGCGTTTCCTCACGGCGTTTCAAGGCCGCAGACTGAATGCTATATTCCAACAGATGCAACGCATCACGAGCAGCCTCGGTGAGTTGTCGGGGGGAGTCAAGTGCAGGGTTACCTGGCAAAATATCATACAGCAGTTGCAATTGCCTATTAGTCAAATGTAAGTAAGGGCGGACCCATTGAATATCACCCATGAGCTTTTGGAAATCATTTAGGGTTTTCAAGTTGTCCGTCCAAATTTGAAGCTTTTGGGGATGTACTGATTCCAAGGTTATCTTGCTTCCCAAATAATTAACTATTAAATCCTTTTGAATCTTTTCGGGGGCAACCACCAAGGGCCACTGACTCAGGTTAGACATCACACTCTCAAGAACCGCATCAAGGGTACTCTCATGTCGAGCAGTGATTAGGATATCATCCATATAATGATATATTTTTACTTCAGAAAAGGCAGACCTAGTCTCTTTTAGAGCATTATCAACATATAGCTGACACATTGTAGGGCTATTGGGCCATGCCCTGAGGCAGCACCATCCACTCGTACCTACTGTCTGGTTTCTCATGATTCATAGAAGGCACAGTAAAGGCAAACCTAGGAGTATCACTAGGATG
>NW_007244080.1:0-838 GCF_000164805.1 Carlito syrichta
ACACACACACACATACACATACACACAGACACTGACCCTTTCAGAACTAAAAATTCAGCATTGTTGCGGAACGCAAATTCAGCATGCGAAAACCAGGTGTCTCTCTGCACCTTCAAAGTCAACCTGAAGAAACCACTAAGGACACAATTCATTTCCAATAGTAGCCAAAACCACAAAATAGTGAAAAAAAAGTTAACCAGACAATAGAATAGTACACTAAACAGTACACAATATTGCTGATAGACATTGCGGAGGGCATAAGGAAAAGAAAAGGAAATACTGGGTTCAATAAATAAAAACCGTGATAATGGAAGGTGTTACTACTACGCAAACCATTACAAACAAAAGGAAATCTCTACCAAAACCCAAATGTCTTGTATTTCGGTAGAATTGCATGAGACCTGCAATAGCCCAAATTGTCTTCAAAATGGACAAAGTTTAGGGTTTCACACTTTCTGCTTTCACCAAAGTCCAGTAAACCAAACACAGAGGCAATGGTATAAAACCCTAACGATTGATCCATGGAACAGAACGAACACTGAGGAATCAGTGGACACATTTATTGCCACATACATTCCATGGGAATAGGGCAGTCCGTCCACACACACTTCTCAGAAAGCTGGATACTCTCATGCATAATCCAGCAGTTCCACTTCCAGCAAAAGCCACAACACAGGTAAGAAAATACAAGAAAAGAAGAGTCTGTGAACTCACGGTTAAGGGTCCATGTCCAAGAGTGGCCTGACTGAGTTCCCTCGACGTGGTATGGCGGCCCCAGCTCCGTCGCCTGCGGGGGGCCCAGCTCCGCCACCAGCGGGGGGCCCAGCTCCGCGGTCAG
>NW_007244081.1:0-887 GCF_000164805.1 Carlito syrichta
TCAGTGATCTTGGTTTGTATCTTTCTTTTGATGTCTTTATCTGGTTTTGATATTAGGGTAATACTATTCTCATAGAATGAGTGGGGATGAGTGCTTTTCTATTTTCTGGAATATACACGTATTGTATAAAATTGGTGATAATTCTTTGTGGAAGAATTCTCTCAGTTTTGTCTCACATAGTTTGATGTACTCATGTTGGATGTTTACCCATTTATGATTGTTACATTTTCTTGGATAACTGGTCTTTTGATCATTATATAACACCCTATTTATTTCTCATAATTTTCCTGTTCTGGTCTCCTTTGCCTAAAATTACCATAGGTACTCCAGTTTTCTGTTGGTTAATACTAGCATGGTATAGCTTGTTATATCTCATTATTTTTTTTTTGAGTTGTCGCCCAGACTGGTGTGCAGTGGCAGCTCCTGGCCACCGCAGCCTCGATCTGCTGGGCTCTGGTGATCCTTCTGCCTCAGCCTTCCAAGTAGCCAGAATTACAGGCATGCGCTACCACGTCCGGCTGGTTTTCTCATTACTTTTAAACTATAATTGTGTTTATATTAGTGTGTATTTCTTATAGACAATATAGAGTTGGGTATTTTTTTAAAAAAACCCATGTTAATTAATAATCTCTGTATTATAATTCGTGCATATAGGTTGTTCTCATTTTCAATTGGTATATTTAGATTAATAATCATTTTTGTGTCTGTTTTCTATTTGTTGTCAAAGGTCTCTTTGTCTCCTTTCTGTGGATTTAATTGAGCATTTTAAACTAATAAGAGCAGATGCAACACTTAGTCTTAGCCAAAAGGCTAAGAAGCAATAACTGAGCACTTTTAATCATTTTTAGATAATTATATTTATGTATAAATTGTATTTCTTTTAAAAT
>NW_007244082.1:0-771 GCF_000164805.1 Carlito syrichta
TGGAGAGGAAGGGAGTGGAATGGAATGAATGGAATGGAGAGGTATAAAATGGAATGGAAATGAATGCAATGGAACAAATGGAATGGATAGGAATGTAATGGAATTGAGTGGAGAGGAACGGAATGGAGTGTGGTGGAAAGGAATGTAATGGAAAGGAGAGGAATGGAATGGAATGAAATGGAGTGGAATGGAATGGAATGGAGATGGATGGAATGGAATGGAGTGGAATGGATCATAATAGTCCATAAATGCAATGGATTTGAAAGGAGAGGAATGCATTGGAATGGAATGGAACTGTATGAATTGGAAAGGATTGGAAACGAATGCAGTGGAATGAAACGGAATGGAGAGGAAAGGAATGGAATGGAATAGAGAAGAATAAAATGGTGAGAAATGGAATGGAATGGAATTGAGAGGGAAGGGGAGGAATGGAATGAAGAGCAATGGAATGGAATGGTATGGTATGGAATGAAATGAAATGTGATGGAAAGGAATGGAGTGGAATGGTATGGGGACGAAAGGTTGGAATGGAGTGGAAAGAAATTGAATGGGGGGAATGGAATTGAATGTCATG
Organism: Carlito syrichta; assembly: GCF_000164805.1. NCBI lineage: Eukaryota > Metazoa > Chordata > Mammalia > Primates > Tarsiidae > Carlito > Carlito syrichta. The sequence continues at coordinate 575 of NW_007244082.1, forward strand.
GAAAGGAATGGAATGGAGTGGAGTGGAGTGGAATGGATTGGAATGGAATGGAATGGAGAAGAATGAAATGAATTGGAATGGAGAGTAATGGAATGCAATGCAATGGAAATGAATGGAATGGAATGGAGAGGAAATGAATGGAATGAAGTGCAAAGGAGAGGAGTGGAATGGAATGGACAGGAATGGAATGGAATGGA
>NW_007244083.1:0-8014 GCF_000164805.1 Carlito syrichta
ATCAGTTGTAGTTTTTGGTAGATAAATAGATTTCTTTTTTGCTCACTTAAGAGAGTCATAGAAATGGGTTTATCATGCATGATTCTGCTTTCTCTGGTTACACTACAGACACTACATAACACACACAAGACTTCATCTAATCCACAAAATCCAAAACACATCCCATCTACTAATCAATTCATATGTTGCTTATTGATGATTTCTCATCCGATGTTAAATAATTATTTTTAAGGGTAAATCCTTAAGATTACAAACATTGGCAAATTTGTAAAAATACTAATGTTTAGCCGGGCTTGGTGGCTCAGCCTGTAATCCCGTGCTTTTGGGAGGCTGAGGTGAGTGGATTGCCTGAGCCTGTGGGTTTGAGACCCGCCTGGGCAGGTGAGACCTCATCTCTACAATAAATCTGAAAATTAGCTGGGCGTGGTAGTACACGCTGTAATTCCGGCTACTTGGAAGGCTGAGGCGGAAGGATTGCCGGAGCCCAGAAGGTCGAGGCTGTGGTAGCCGGGAGCAGCCACTGCACTCCAGTCTGGTCAACAGAGTGAGACTCCAACTCAAAAAACAAACAAACAAACAGAAAATATAATGTTTCCCAATTGTTCAGTAAACAAAGATTCATAGTCTAAAAAGAATAACAACTATGGTGATGTATTCCATACTTAAGGTCCCGTCTAAGTTTTGACACCTCTCAATTCTGATAGTTCGGGAGAGCAAGGTAAATGAAACAAAACAAAAAACAGATTATCAAAAACTGGGGAAAGTGTGAAAGATGTGCATAATTGTTAAAATTATTCAACTTTGTAAACTAATCAAAATTTTTTTAGTTTGTAAAGATAACTACATTATTATAATTTTTCAATCCATAAAGTGGTAAGAAATTAAAACATGCAACCACAGAGGCAAGATAAACAAGAAGTATAACTTTCAGTGTTATGATGAGCGGTATTGGGGTTTTCATTTTGTTTTGTTTTGCTTACATTACCAAATACAAATTTAAAGGCAATGATTTTAAACCAAACAGATTAAACACACACAAATAACTTGTTTGTACCAATTTTTTTAAAAAAAGGAATGTTTTAAGTGTAGAAAAAAGACAAAATAAGTTCAGAAACATGTTTACAAACCAATTTTAAGATTTTTTTGTCATATGTACTCAATCAGATAACTATAGAAAAGCAATTATGATTTGACATCTTCTTTACCAGGCAAGTTGCCTCTGTGATAAATTTTAAGATTTAATGGAGTCACACTCATAGGAATAAGCTAATACCTTGTTGGGAGTAACGGAATATCAAAGAGGAAAATCAATGATTCTAACTAGTTAGCTCTTTTGAAAAATGTTCACTTGGGCAAGGAGCAAGGGGATTAGATATCTGCCTTTGTGTGTTTATCCTTGTAGGTCAGTTTATAGTCCTATCACAGACCAATAGTATCTCCTGCTTCTATTTTATGTGTGACAACTGATCAGGTGACATATTGTTTTTTCTTTAATTTTAGCATAACATTATTTTTCTTCACTGTGCTTAATTTGAAAGTAAATTTACTAATAAAAACAATCTGTTTACAGTGATGGAATATCCCAGGGAAGACTGCTGTTTACCTGTTTCTCTACACATTCTCAATTTCAAATCCCAATGTTAAAGAAAAGTGTAATCTAGTGTGATTGTCTCTGTGTGTCTGTTTATGTGTTTGAAAATGAAATAATCACTTACAATTACTTTATAATGTAAGTGATTTTTTTTTTTTGAGTTGGAGTCTTACTCTGTCACCCAGACTGGAGTGCAGTGGCCACTCCCGGCCACCTCAGCCTCGACCTGCTGGGCTTTGGTGATCCTTCCGCCTTAGCCTTCCAAGTAGCCGGAATTACAGGCATGTGCTACCATGCCCGGCTGCTTTTTTGATTTATTGTAGAGATTAGGTCTCGCTCCCCGGGCGGGTCTCGAGCCTGCGGGCTCAGGCAATCCACTCACCTCAGCCTCCCAAAGGCACAGGATTACAGGCTGAGCCACCGAGCCCGGCTATGTAAGCAATTTTAATGACAGCTTATTATTTTGATTTTTAATAGACACATAATAATCTTACATATTATGGAGCACAGAGTGATTCTTATGTCTTTCTTTTCCATTTTATTTGTTCTAACAATAGCCAACATAAGATAACTAAAATATTAAGGGACATTTTGGAACTTCTAAATCATCTCTATATATGATTTTTCAAGAAACAAAAACATTCAAATCCCAATACCATGCAATTAACTTCAAAAAGCCAAAAATAATTGTCTCAGACCTCCTGACATCTTCAGAATCCATCTCTGCCTCCCCACTATCCAGCAGTCTGGTAGCTAAAATCAAAATAGTGGAATCATAGCCCTGCATAGTTAATGTTCAGAAAAAAGATTGCTATGATATAATTTCAGGCATTCAAGATGCCTGAGTCAATCCCAACATTTCACAACCTCAGCACAAGTTGAGTCACATTGTAGTTGCTTGTTGCTGATTTTGGTTTTTATCTTTTCAAAAATAAAAATACTTGCTCAAGAACTAATAATTTCAATGAACAAAGATCATTTTGAAATCAATAGCTTTATAACTACAAACATATATACATACATACATATGTATGTATTAGTTATATAACATATTATACATCACGCACTTTTATGTATATAAACATGTAGGATAAAATATATTTCACTCAGAAGAAAATAATTGTTAAATACCAGCTTCATTTTTCTTCTTTATTTTGAAATAACAGCCATATCCTAGACATTCTGCTTGTAACAACATGTATAAGAATGGGAGGGGAAATAGAATGATATGAAAGAAAACTAGCCATGAAAAAATGAGTGCAGGTATTACAGCAAAATTGTGTGTGTTTAACTCATTCAAAACCTTGCTCAACAAATATTTATTGACCCTGCTATTGTCATTTGTTTCCATATTTTGAAATGTAAAATAAAAAAAGTTAAATTTCTATAATCGAGTGAAAGTTTTTTCTTACATATTTTGTGGAGATATTAGAATCAATAAATGCTAAAAAAAGAAAAAAGAAAAAACACTCTGTAAATGGGAACTCTTAATACATTAAGAATATTGATACAGGTTTTAGAATTATTTAATGTGTCAAAAGAAATGATAGGTTTGACTAGGAAATATGTTTACTGATAACAAAGATGGGAGTAAATTAACTGCAGCGCTATATGGGAAAGTAGACTGGAAGGCAGAACACAGATATTCTAATTTTGTTGTAGCTACAAGATAGTGGTTAAATCACTTAACTTGCCTGAAAAGTATGAATTGTTTTTATTGCTTGAAAAGTATGAATTGTTTATAATAATTGTTTTTCTAGGGATATAGTTTCATATATGCCAAAATAATATTTTGAGTTTTTAAAAAAGTCTTCGTTAAGTACTAACTTTTAGGACTTCATTTATAAATCTGTATTCTTTTTACAAAAAAAGTAGTTTTTCAGGTATTATTGAACTATTGTTAAGGGTATATTCACATTATTTAGGGAAATATGAAAAAAGCAATTTGCCAAGAAGGAATTTTCAAAGATGTACTACTTGTAGAAATGTCGATTTTGCATATGACTGCTAGAACTGTGAAAAGCAATTATTTTTGCAGGCTCTAATTCTAAGTCTTAGTGTTTGTGACTTACTACTGATAAACTATTTGTATGATAAGATGAATTTTTGTAATTATTTATTTACAATAAGATAATTTCTAGAAGTGGGCTGACATTCAGGGTATATTTATTGACAAACTAAAATATAGACTGACTGGATTTTTCTTTTCAGTAGGCCTTACAGTACTTAACTGTTTTAGCATGTAATGAAAGAGAAACAATGTCACGTCTGATAAGTTGAATATCAAGCAGGTGAATGTGATCCCTGTTAAACACAAACTGTGGAAAGCTGTTGGGATAGGATATGGCAGGTATCTGGATACAAGTTTTGAAAAAGGAAAAATGCAAGAAGGGCATATCGTAAGAGAAACGTCTTTATTATGGTACCTTCAGGAAATACCACCTTGATACATTACACAGAAATATCTCTTTATTTACCAAATTCTAGTATAATGATAAAACTGAATTCATTTGAATGCTTTCTATTTACTCACAAGTGCTAACCGGCATTCTCTGCAGTTGAGCCACAAACTGTCCAACCCTGACTCATTCTTTTGGTTTTCACCTGGTAACTATTCAGCTTAGAATTTGTCTCCAGCTGGGCTCAGTGGCTCAGCCTGTAATCCCACACCTTTGGAAGGCTGACGTTAGTGAATTGCCTGAGCCCACGGGTTCAAGACCCACCTGGGCAGGCGAGACCTCATCTCTACAATAAATAAAAAAAATTAGCCGGGCATGGTAGCACGCATCTGTAGTTTCAGCTACTTGGAAGGCTGAGGCGGAAGGATTGCCGGAGCCCAGCAGGTCGAGGCTGCGGTGGCCGGGAGCAGCAATTGCACTCCAGTCTGTGCTACAGTGAGACTCCAACTCAAAAAAAAAAAAAAGAATTTGTGTCCAACAACCAGAAGCAGACCCATCTTATAAAGAGCTCAATGGAGAACAGATTGATTCTACGGATTGAGTCACTGTCCTTCTTAATGTGTGACTACTGGATTGATCCTGCTTTGTTTATCCATGTATACCTAAATTTCCAATTAGTTTGCTGTTATCAAACCTTGGGAAATACATTGACCCAAAAGTGAAATAAGTCCTTTGAGAACACGACCAGTATTCTTTTTCAAGAATTATTTAACTACTTCATTTTAATAAGGGTTGGCCAGATAGATTTATTCCTTACACATAAATCAAATAATCAAGTAAATAATGTCATTCATGTGATTCTATTTAGTTCTTTGATTTCTGATAATGTCAAAAGTAAGAATTTGTTTCTGCTTGCTTAATTTGTTTTGTACATTTTTAAAAGTGTCTATATTCTTCTTTAATTGGCATACTTTCTTGCAAACCATGACTCCAAAGTACCAAGATATGCATCTTAGGATCATTCATCTTCTTAAACTGTTTATAATTGAACATGTCAGACATCTATTATCAAATATTTTTATTAAGTATTCACATTCAACTTTTCAGACTAACTTCTTTTTACAATCATAGACAAGTGTAATAGCTTTAATTATTAAGGAATATTATTTTGAGGCATTTATACATTTTTATTTTTAGTTAAGATAAGTATGAGAATGAAGCATGCTTTAAAAAATATTTTTCTACCTAAGAAAGTCATCAGCTACCTCAAGTGAAATAGTTCAAAAGTAATAAAAATAAAACAACTGTATTCAAAGAATATGTTTTAGAAATTTTAAAACACTGGGGAATTTCTGGCATTCCCCAGTGATCATTTTACTAAGCAGTTTAAACATATTAAAAATAGGACAATTAATTTTCTAAACATGAAATTTTTTAAAAGATGATATAGGGAACTTGAAAAACTCATATTTTTATGAAAATAATTGATAATAATAATAAAATATACAGAGAAGGAGAAAATGAAAGAAAATTAAAAGACTCATAGAAAATATCCTGGTCAAGTAGATTATGCTTATATCTTGTTTTACAGTATGAACCAGCCTGAAGTTTTATAATGAAATGACCCTGACCTGAAGTCTCCTTTGTAAATGACTACTGCCTTAATTATTTGCATCTGTGAACTCAAATGAATATACTTAAGGATATATCAATATGCTCATAAATCATCAGCAGACGATAAGTAGTCCAACACAGATAATTAAAGAATTTACGAAAGGTTTATCCCTCTGTTTATCTGCTTATGACATTTGTGGTACAGCATTCACAGCAGGATAATTACTAGATTTATTCATCAAACAAAATCACGCCTTCTGGGAATGCACAGTGACTATGGTTTTAGGACTAATAAAGACATTTTTTCACCAAAATTCAAGTACAAATTTGCTCAATAACTATCTGCAATAAACTTTTATGGAAAAACTCAAAGAAAAGGCTTGGCACCAGAGGACAGATAATGAAAGGTACAGTATCCCTACACAAAAGGATCTGAACAATTCCCTGACCATATTAAAATTTAATTGTTGAATGTTAATTGAAAAAAAATGTTGCTTCTGTTCTCTGAGTTACAGTAATTATTCTCCTCAGATCAAAAACATATCTGTATGTCTAAGTTAGCAACAAAAGAAAACAATCTAGAATAAAGTGCTCTTAACTTATTGTAGAATTAATACTCCAGTAAAAATAAATTTATTTTTCTTGTCTAAACCTAGAAACACACACACATGCACACACAAACACACAGTCACTCACTCAATCAGGGAAATGAATAGAGGCAGGCTGACCCAGGAAGGGGCAGAGAAACATTTAAAGGGAAAAAGAAATATTCAGAAATGGAAAATTACTCTCCAAAAAGTAGCTCAAGGAATATGACTATCTCTAAATTTCCTTGCTTTTCATTTTTATAGAAATTAATTTACTGTGTCAAAAAAGTATAAATGACACTCTTTATGGGGTTGAGTATTCAATTAATTCTATTTAATAATGTTTAAAATATCTAGACACGTTAAGACTCACATAAGTAACGCTTTGGGGTATTTTATAAAATACCAATGACCAGGCCCCATCTCAGACTTACTGAATCAGAATTTGGGGGCATTTGGGAGAAATCATAGGTGACACTGATGTCCACTCCTGCATAAAAGCTACTAAAAGTCTGGGAGTGGCTTGTATTCTAATTACAGAAGCACAAATCCTGTCTCTGGGACATGAAACTGCTTACCTTTTCTGTATTTTAAAGGGAACAATTTACAATGCACACACAAACATATAAAGGGAAACAACTGATAAAAGTTCTTAAAATTTGAATTCCTAGAAAGGAATATATAACAAAAAAAGGTTAACTCCAAGGATTTTAACAAATGTCCTAATGTAATATCATTAAGGTGTTGTAATTCTCATTTAAGAATATTTATTCTCATATTTTGGGTTCCCATGAGCATATTGCAAGAAAGTATTTCTCAAAGTGTGTTCTGTGGCTTAACTAATCCCCAGAAGTCTCCATGGGGAAAATGGTTAAAGGAAATGGAAACCTCCACATATTTTTTCCTAACACCCTCACACATATGGGTATGACAATTAAGTTTGTGAACTTGCCACTGTGCCCTTACATTGGCAGCACTGTACAAACAACTTGGTAAAGTTTCATAACTTTGGTATATCAGTGTCACACAGCTGTGTTTGTGTCAATGTGTGGTGGTGTCTTGCTGAGTGGCATTCATTATTGTTGTTGCGTGTGTTTTGTGTGCCATTGCGAAAATCCCAGAACTTGAATTAGAGCAATGAACAAACTTTAAATTTCTTGTTAAACTTGGCAAGCATGGAAGTGAAATCAGGAACATGTTAGTCCAAATTTATGAGGATAACACTGTGAAGAAAATGCCACTGTACAAATGGATAAACTTTTTCTAAGGAGAGAGAAAGTGTCACTGAGAAGAGAAATCAGGACAGCCAGTAACAAATAGAACCGATGAAGATATTGCAAAAATGCATCAAAATTGTGTCAAAAATGTGTCAAAATCATCAACTGGTTATGAGAAGCATAGCAGAACAGATAAACACCAATAGAAGAAATAGGAAAATCTTAACTGAAAATCTTGGCATGAGAAAGGTGTATGCAAAAATGGTCCTGAAGGAGCTCTTGCATCACAAAAATGCATCAGCTCATACATCACTGTCTGTGAGGGGGTTTTTAGCCAGTAAGCAAATAAATGTATTGGAACAGCCTCCCTGCTGACCTGATCTGGACTCCAATGGCTTTTTTTTCTTTACCTGAAGATAAAAGAAATGTTGAAAAGACATTTTGATGACATTCAGGACATCAAGGGTAATACAACAACAGCTCTGATGGCCATTTCAGAAAAAGAGTTCCAAAATTGCTTTGATGGGTAGACTAGGCACTGGCATCAGTGCATTGCTTCCCAGGGGGAGTACTTCAAAGGTGACTGTAATGATATTCAGCAATGAG
>NW_007244084.1:0-11330 GCF_000164805.1 Carlito syrichta
AGAAATCAAAGATCACACAAACAAGTGGAAAAATATCCCATGCTCATGGATTGGAAGAATCAACATTGTGAAAATATCCATCCTACCTAAGGCAATCTACAGATTTAATGCAATACCCATCAAATTACCAGCAACATTCTTCTCAGACCTAGAAAAAACAACAAAGAAATTCATATGAAAACAGAAATGACCAATAGCCAGAACAATCCTCAGCAAAAAAAAAAGCAGTTGGTTTCACATTACCAGACTTAAAACATGACTATAAGGCCACAATAATCAAAACATCTTGGTATTGGTATAGGAACAGGCATATAGACCAATAGAATTGAATTGAGATTCCAGAAGCAAAACCTCAATTTCTAAACCAACTCATCTTTGACAAAGCCTCCACCACCTACCACTGGGGAGAGGAGAACCTATTCAGTAAAGGGTGCTGGAAAAACTGGTTGACGACATGCAGAAGATTGAAACAGGACTCCTGTCTATCCCCATACACAAATATTAACTCTAAATGGATCAGAGGCCTAAATTTAAAATCTCAAACCATAAGAACCTTAGAAAATGAAGGACAAACCCTCATGAAAATTGGAACTGGCATCCAATTCCTGAACAAAATCCAAAACCCACAGACCATAAGAGATAAGATAGACAAGTGGGACCTCATTAAACTGACAAGCTTCTGCAAAGCCAAAGAAACCATCAAGAGAGCAGGGAGACAGCTACAGACTGGGAAAAAATATTTGCCAACTCCAGGTCTGACAAAGGCTTAACATCTTAGATCTACAAGGAACTCAAATGTGCTGAAAAGAAAAAAATGAACAATCTCATTATAAAATGGGCAAAAGATATGAACAGACAATTCTCAAAGGAAGACATTTGAGCAGCCCATAGACACATGAAGAAATGTTCAACCTCACTAATCATCAGGGAAATGCAAATCAAAACTACACTGATATACCACCTAACTCCAGTCAGAATGGCAATTATCTATAACTCAAAAAATAACATTTGCTGGAGAGGGTGTGGTGAAAAGGGAACACTTCTACACTGTTGGTGGGAGTGTAAACTAGTGCAACCTCTGTGGAAAGTAGTGTGACAATTCCAAAAAGGTCTAAATATCAACCTCCCATATAACCCTGCAATGCTTCTACTGGGAATATACCCTGAAGAACTCAAATCACTCTATAAAAAAGATATCTGCACATGTATGTTTATCACAGCATTGTTCACAATAGCAAGAACCTGGAACCAACTGTGCTGTCCACCAAAAGAGGACTGGATTTTTAAAATGTGGCACATATACACGATGGAATACTATGCAGCCATAAAAAGAACAAAATCATGAATTTCGCAGCAACCTGGATGGAATTAGAGTCTATAATACTGAGTGACCTCTCATAGAAACAAAGATCTGAGTATAACATGTTCTCATTCATATAGTGGACCTTGAACATCCAACATAATACTATAAGAAAATGACTGACAGTGGTGGGAAACTGTGGGGAGAGAGGGGAAGTGGGATGGGATTAACTGTAGTCAATATCTGTCTGGGGACGGGGAGACACTTCTTATCAACAAGAGTGCCAGAACGAACCATATTTGTATATCTAACCCTTAACTGTACCCCACAATATCATAATAAAAAATATTGGTTAAAAATGATAAGAAAAAAATCCCTTTAACAGCCTGTGCCTCAATATTTCCAGAGACAGAGAATTCACCACCTCCTAGAACAGTCCATTCCATCAAGAATTAGCAATAGTGGATGGTTGTCACGTACCAGTGTGGGGATAGTAATGAGAGGCTGTGTAGAAAAGGTGGAATGTAAATTTATCTTTCAGAATTAATAGAATTCATACAATTGAAAAGAAAAGAAAGAACATTGGAAGGTAAATTCTAAAGTACACATGTAAATTCAGGAAGTAGAAGAGCTATTTGGGAGTAAGGAGAATTTAATTGTTTAATTATAGAAGAAAACTTTTGGGAGAGGCCCAGAGAAAAAGACAAGTTGGAATTTATCTGGAGAAGGCTTTAAAGCACAACCTTTTATTTTATTTTATAAATAAGTTTTTGTAGCTTCTGAGCATCTGAGAAACAAAACTAAGATGATTTTAGAAAGACTAATCTGAAAGAATGAATTTAAGTGAGACAAATTGGAGTCAGGAATGCCTGTTACAATTATCCAGGTATGAAGTGTAAAGGGACCACACAAAGCTACACATAACACTGATACTGTGAGTCACAATTTTTTACACTTTATCCTACTGCAAACTGCATACAAATGTATAATCTCCCAGCCACCCTCTTCTCTCAAACACATGACTACTCTTAGGAATTAAAACTCAACAAAGGAGGGGTGGTAAAGTTGGACCTGAATATAATGTTTTAACCTAGAGCTTTGACTCCTTTCAACTCAAATTTCCTTTTTGTCTTGAGTCAGGAAATATGAAAATTAAAACAGGAATCTCACTTCTAGATATACATGCCAGAGAAACTCTCACATCTACACACAAGAACATGTGGATAAGAATATTCATTAACAAGGCCAGGTGCAGTGACTCACACCTGTAATCCCAGCACTTTGGGAGGCTGAGAGGGGAGGACTGCTTGAGGCCAGGAGTTTGAGACCAGCCTGGGCAACACGGCAAGACCTTCTGTAATTGTGAAAAAAATAAAAATGACATAAATGTCCTTGAATTGATTGATAAATTGTGGTATGTCCACATAAATGAATACTAGACAATTGTGGAAATAATGAACAGGAACTACATATTTCAGTATGGATGCATCTCATAAACAAGACATTGAGGAAAAAAATCATATTGCAAGTAAACACAGTAGTGCACTGGTATTTGTATACATTTTTTTTTTTTTGAGTTGGAGTCTCACTCTGTCGCCCAGACTGGAGTGCAGTGGCCGCTCCCAGCCACCGCAACCTCAACCTGCTGGGCTCCGGCGATCCTTCCACCTCAGCCTTCTGAGTAGCCGGAATTACAGGCATGCATTACCACACCCAGCTGATTTTTTTGATTTATTGCAGAGATGAGATTTCGTCACCCAGGCAGGTCTCGAACCCACGGGCTCAGGCAATCCACTCACCTCAGCCTCCCAAAGGCACAGGATTACCGGCTGATCCACCGAGCCCGGCTTGTATACATTTTTAAACATACAATAAAATTGGAAATTAAGTTGTCCAGCTTATTTTTCAAGATTGTTTTAACTGCTCGGTATTTCCATATGAATTTTAGAATCAGCTTGTTAATAACATTAATGAACCTTATACCTTATATATTAGAATCACCAAGGATTATTTATTGAAGCTCCTGAAAGAGCAACATAGCAATAAGAATGGAGACAGAATTTTTTTTTAAGCAATAAACGTTTGGGCTAGAGGCTGTGAAGAAAGGGATAGTGAGATGACCAAGGATGTGTCAAAGGGTAAACTTGTGTTGCTTAGGGACCAGCTGAGAGGAGGCAGGATAGATATTTACTTTGTGAATGTATAGCTTTTCTCCAGTAGCTCTGAACAATTGTTCTTTTTTCTTTTTTTTTCTTTTTTTTTTAAGTTGGAGTCTCGTTCTGTTGCCCAGACTGGAGTGCAGTGGCCACTCCCGGCCACTGCAGCCTCGACCTGCTGGGCTCCGGCGATCTTGCCACCTCAGCCTTCCAAGTAGCCAGAATTACAGGTGCACACTACCACACCCAGCTAATTTATGATTTATTGCAGAGATGAGGTCTCACCAAGTTGCCCAGGCAGGTCTCGAACCTACGGGCTCAGACAATCCACTCACCTCAGCCTCCCAAGGTGTGGGATTACAGGCTGAGCCACCAAGCCCAGCTCCATTGCTTTTCTTATATGTCGTGTCTACTATGTTCCCACGACTGGACAGCTAATATTAGATGGATGAAGAAGAGATTATTAAATTAGATTGAAGGTTGATACTGATTACCTTTACACTTCCTTTCCATCTGAGACTCTATATTTCTATGAAGCACAAGAATGGAGGTGGAAAGAATTAAGGGAACAAAGATAGATGACAAATTTACTAATTTTGAGAATCAAAGGAGCTTGATAAAGACAGGAGCTGAAGCATGATGTGCATGCCATGAATGAATTAGTCTGGTTGTGCATATCACAATCATCAAACTAAAATAATCCCAGAAGCTTGATATCCAACTCCAGAAGTCTTGAAGAATAGCATTATTTTTACTGTAGGTAAATAAAATCTATACTTAGATGGTCAGACTAGAGGTTTCACATAGTTCTTCACAGGTGACTTTCTGGACATATTATTTTATCTTCTAAATCCTTCACTCACAGTAGCTACAGAATTATTCTTCATCTGTCATAAGCATACTCCTCTTCATGCCATTGTTCTTCTACCTTGCCTTCTCACACACTTCCAGGCAGAAACAGCCAGCATAACTTCCACTCCTATCCATCAGCTGTGCATAACCTAACCCTAACCCTAACCCTAACTCTAGGAATACCCAGGGTCAGGTATCCAGAGATCCTATCTTGTCCTCTTATTCTTTGTGCAAGGGAAATGCCCAGAGGTCTCTGGGAAGTGTGTTCATTTCTCACTCTGTTCACTTTTCTCTGAAATATGCTTGTGAAGAATTCTGGTGGAAAAAAAACTAACAAACAAAAGCCCTCTCCATTATAACATAGTAAAAATCTTTGAAGGGTCAAAAAATGCAGTTGCTTTAACATAAAATTAAACATATGGAGTGTATAAAAACATACATAATCCATTGGTGATTTGATAAAGAGGAAGAGTTGGATAGAAACTTCTGTAATTTTCTCCTTCACTTCTGGCTATGAGTCTTGTTTCTACTCCATTCATTCTGCAGATAGATGGTCTGCTACTCTAAATATGTTGTCCTTGTTCTAGACCAGTCATTGTGGATATAAAATGCCACACTTTTTTTCCTCCACTAAACATTTGTGTATATGACAGACTTCTCTGAATATTTAAAAATAAGAAAGATACTACATTACAGAAAATTCAGCATTTAATTTGCAGCTTCATTTTTCTCAAAAGTCTATTGGCTATTTCTAACAACTCAACACAGATCCTTTTAGATGGCAGAAGGGGACAATCCCCTCGGGTCTCCTCCGACTGTGGGAGTTTTTCTATCCTCTCAATAAATCCTGCTTTAAAGAAAAAAGAAGAAGAAAAAGAAGAAGGCAGAAGGAGGACTCTACAGTGAAAAGAAACTGGAAGAGGAAAGACTTAAAAGGGACAAGGACATATTATCATCAGGCTACAAAACCCTAATGACTACGGATCTTTTAAGAAAGAAGCAAGATGCAAGAAAGCAAAAAGCAAGATGAGGATTGACTTTGTGCTGAATTATATTCAACCAAATTAACTGCTTATCCTTTTTTTAAATCCTATAACCTTCAAGATGTTCGGAAAAAATATAAGGAGGCAACACAGATAGTTCTTGTAATGAAGCTTAAAACTCAATTTTAAAAAAATAAGGACTCAGTTCAAGAGCTTCCAGATAGCCAAACAAGAGGCTCCTGAAGGGTGGTGTGTCCAGGGAGGTCTTAGAAGCTCCCCCATACCTTGCACTATGCACCATTTCATCTGTATTGTTTGTGATACCCTTTATAATAAACTGGTAAACATAAGTAAGTTTCCCTGAGTTCTGTGAACGTCTCTAGTAAATTAATCAAGCCCAAAAAGGGGGCCATGAGAACCCCAACTTGAAGCTGGTTGGTCAGAAGTTCTGGAGATCTGGATTTGCAACTGAAATCTGAAGAAGGAGGTGGCTGTCTTGGAGACTGAGCCTTCAACCTCTGGTATCTGATGCTATCTCTGGGTAGAAAGTGTTGGAATTGAATTAAAGACATCCAGCAGATGTCTCCTGCAAAACTGATTGCTTGCTTGGTGTGTGGGGAAAACCATTCCCACATCTGGTCACAAAAATACTCTGTGATGATTGTTGTTGTGTTGAATGATAGAACAGGAGAAAGCATCTTGAGCAAGTATGTTTCTCCACTCACAATTATGTATTTATAAATCCATTGTTTTCAGTATAGAATCTCAGTGTACAATGTAAGATCATCACATAGGCTTTCACATTGTTTTAGGAGGGTTGTTGTGTTGTATTATAAGTGTTTAGGAGGTATGATACAAAAACAGAAAAATAAAATCTACCTCACAAATGTGTATAAAATTTTACTAGTTTTCTTTTTTCTTTTTCAATCTTGTTAATAAATATATCCACATACATGCATCTATATGTAAAGTTGTTGTGTTGTATTATAAGTTTTTTGATCAATTACTAGTTCAGATCAGTTTCAGTGCACCCAAGGAGCTCAAGAAGAAACAAGAGGAGAGGCTTCTATTTTGCGATTAGGAAAACTAAAGCAGAGAGGGGTTAAATGCCTTCCTTACCACAAAGTCACAGAGAGAGTCGATCCATAAAGGGAGAAGGAAGGGGTCTTTTCTTCATTGCTCACTGTTTTATATGTTAACCATCACATACATGCTAAGTCAATGGATGCTGGCACTTTACATAAATACATGATGATGCTATGCTATGTGCAATAAAATCTGAGGCATGAAATGTGGAAGCAATTTAAGAAAACAGATCTCACATTTTTGCCTTTGTCAGAGTCAGAATCTGACATGCTCAGATTAAAATTCAGTATCTGCAGGCATTTAAAATTAAAATATACAGGTATTCATGGTTTCCTCCTTCAGCAATGTTTTATTGCTGCTTTTTTCATCTTAAATATTAAAAACATTACATTATTTTATTTCATATGTCAAATTCCATGTCTCTGTATATTAAACATTGCCCTTTCACCCCTGAACTCTGGTTCAAATCCAGGTCTTAGCCGAGGAAATAAAAAACATCTGAAAATGTTTAGTAGATTCATCTCAGGGCCTAATGGACTACAGTTTACATTAACTTGACAAAACACAACAAACAGATTTGCTGCAAATTGAAATATTTATATGACAACATTCAGGAATGAATAGTATATACTCATAAAGACCTCTCAGATCTGAAAGCTGTGCCTTTATTTCACAGTGAATTTGCAACAAAGATGCAGAAAAATCTGGGCTGCACCTGTCCCACCCAAAGCAGATGAAGAATGAGGGACCCAGATCATAGAAATTCTCCTCAGTCATTTTGTGGTAGGGAAAACCGAAGCTGGGAAGGGCTCAGAGGATGGGAGGATAAGGAGAAGACAGTCCTAAAATAAATTGTCAGCTGTATCACATTACCTTTTTGTTCATGCAAAAATTACTTATTGAGGCTTGCACTGCATTAAACCACTTGGCTAGGTACTACTTCATTGGTGCCTTCCAGTAAGTCAGGAAAATAAAAGTAATCTTGTGTTTAAAGACAAATCAAAACAAAAAGTCTATTCAGTTCTCTTGAACACCAGTTTTTATGAACAGGTGTATATTGCATTGTTTAAAGACAAGGAGACAATGGGACATTTAATGTTTAATTGCCGCCTTTCCCAGGAGTGGATGACCAAGTGCCTTCAGAGGCAGGAGTATGAATAAGTAGGCAGTGATGAAGATGAAAGAGGACCCAGTATAATGACATGTCAATTCTTAAAAATGTTAAATGCTGTGTAGCCTTCCCCCAAAAATAAACCTGCAGGCCACCAGTCTGTAATCTCTGCCCTCCAGCTACTTCCTAAGTCACACATTAGATGACCACAGAGTCACCATTCCAAAGGGTTCAGTCTCTGTTCCTTCCTCCATCCCATCTCCTCCCTCTCCTATGGCCGAATCTTCAGGAAGGCATCTGGTTTACACAGTTACAACTACAGGTGATACAGGTAACCCAAATCTCAAGACAGACGTTCAAGGGATACCAAAGTCTCTTGGAGAATTTGCTAACATTCATATTCCTAGACCCTACTCCCAGAGATTCTGTTTCTGAAGATTTGGCACAGAGCCTGGGAATATGCATTTCAAAGGAAAGCTAGGTGATGCTGATGCAGGTGACTCAAGGCCACACTTTGAGGAAAAACTGTTCACAATGTGCTGTGGGCCTAACTATGTTCTCAATGGATTTATCAAGGTGAGAAGGAAAGATCAACTCAGTGGAAAAACTGATTCCCCATCATTGCTTCCTTTTCTCTGCCTTTAGAGGAATCTAGAAAGGTTTTTACCTAGGATAAGCATTATCCTTGACAGAGGATCTGGTATGGTGGAGGAGAATACAGAGTAGTTCAAGTGAGGCTGACCAATAACAAACAGTAACAAGGCATTCCATTCCAGGTCTTTGGAGCTGGTAACTCACACCCACTCACCATTCCATTCTTATCAATACTTACACATTCTACCATTGGATGATGACTGTGGAAGAAAGTCCTATTCCCAGCCAACCTATACAACACACACTTGAAATATGTAGTCCTTATTATTTTTCATTCTGCCCTCTACAGCAGTAGAGGACATGAGGTACCATCCTTAGATAATAGAGAACCAATTATACACACCAAGAATGGCCATGGTAGGGTCAATGCTAAATTCAAGTATTCTCTGAATCAAGATTTTGTACTAATTGTATGGTTTAAATTTCTATAATAATAGTTTGCAAAATCTTCCATAGGTCCTTTCAACTTTCAGTAGTACAACTTGGAAATTGTTTATTCTCTCATAACTTGTATGTGAAGTGTCTGCCAAGCCTCAAACAGCCTTTTTTCCCCCCTGACAAATACTTCAAGACAGAGTTGCATTCAAGCATTCAAATTTGGTAGCATTAGCTCTAGTAACATAACTCTGACATTCCACTTAAGGAAGGGGAGAAAAAAATCATAAACCCCTTCTGCTTTACTTAATTTAATGTTTGACTAGTCCCTTAAAGAATAACTGGGATATTCTCACCAAATGCGTAATATCCTGTTTTTACCATATCTGTCCCTGGAGTTTGTTCATGAACATCTTGTGATATAATAAATCCTTATTTTCTGACACCCAGCCTCCAAATAAGTAATGCGTTAGACAGATACTATTAATCATTGGGTGGAAATCTGATTTTGAGGCAGATATCCTGCGATGGTAGAATTGCATGATTCATTTTGCATTTTATTTTGCATTTTATTCACCATAAGATGCCTTTTAGTCAAAGCTGGTCAGGTGAGAAAAAGTATGTTTCTCTATTTAGGGAGTTAATGAGATCAACCCAAATTCAGTTTATGAACTCAATCAAGGCACACACTATTGTGCTTAGACATCAAATAGAGTGACAGAGGATGGGTTACTACAGTGGAGAATAGAATGGGGATAATTGTGGTGTTTTTCCATCCTATTTTTTCTGGTAGGCATTCCAAAATCAAAAAATTGGTAATTTTTTCTGATGCTGAATATTGCTATTTAAGTCAGTCACAACACACAGATACATTTCAGACATTCTGTAAAAGTTTTGTTGTTAGAAATACCACAAAGTGGAGACTTGGAGCAAGATGTCAATGGCATAGGTGAACTGGGATCAAGACTGCATACTGCTGAATAGACAGACTGTAAAGCAGAAGGAAAAGTGAACAAAGCCAGAAGACCCTCATAAGGAAGAACAGGTCATTGCAGAAGAGAAATAAAACCACCCCACCTTCCCTCAAAAACAGAATTGAAGAGGGGGAGGGAAAGGGGGAGAGGGAGAAAATCTACAGAAATGAAGAAAAACCAAAAGAAGAGTATGGGTCTCTCCCAGACGCCTGGGAGGGCAGACAATGAGAAAACTGATTTTGGAATGCAAACAATGAAAAGCCCCCAGAATGAAGGGTCTCAAACTGCAAATGTAGATATCAAAACAATAATGGAGAGATTAAAAAGAATTGAGGAGACACAAGAAGAAACTAGGAAGGAACTGATATCTGAGATAACAGCAATAAAGAATACTGTGAATAAATTAATAACAAATTGATAAGCATGGAAAGCAGAATTACCCAAGCAGAAGAAAGAATCTCAGAGCTTGAGGACCAAAATATAGAAATAACCCAAAATCTTAAAAACACAGAAAATAAACTCAAAAAGACAGAACAAAATCTTCAAGAGATGAGTGACTACCTCAAGAGGCCTAACCTAAGAGTTAATCGGACTCCCTGAGGCAGAAAGAGAAACAGAGACCACATTGGAACAAACTTTCCATGAGATCATTCAAGAAAACTTCCCTTATCTAATCAGTGATGCAAAAAATAAAACAAAAGAGATTCAGAGAACCCCAGCAAGACAATAAATGAGAAGACCAACTCCTAGACACATAATAATTCGCCTAAATAAAGTAGGCACAAAAGAAAAAACCCTAAAGGCAGCAAGAGAAAAAGGCCAGATCACCTACCATGGTAGACCAATCAGAATAGCAGCAGATTTATCTGCAGAAACCTTGCAGGCTAGGAGAGTTTGGACCCCTATCTTCAAAGTCCTAAAAGATAAACAATTTCAACCAAGAATAACCTACCCGGCCAAGATAAGCTTCATCAGTGAGGGAGAATTAAAATCTTTCCGAGATATCCAATCCCTAAGAACTTATGCTGCCACCAAACCATCTCTACAGGAAACACTTAAGAAAGTACTAAACACAGAAGAAAAGGAAAAAGAACAACGTTCTTCACAAGAGTACAGGGAAAAGAATAAAATATATATGAACCAACCCCAAAACCAAAAGAAAGACAAAAAAGAAAAAACCAAGTGGAAGAACAACAACTCAATAAGAATTCCATGATAGGGATGAACTCTCACATTTCAATAATTAGTCTGAATGTGAATGAACTAAATGCACCACTGAAAAGACATAGAATGACAAAATGGATAAAATATCACCAGGCAACAATATACTGCCTTCAAGAGACCCATCTCACTAGAAAGGACATACACAGACTCAAAGTAAGATGATGGGAAACAAATTTTCAGGCGAATGGAATAAAAAAGAAAGGAGGAGTCGCGATCCTAATTTCAGACAAAATACCATTTAAGCTATCAAAAATTAAAAAAGATACAGAGGGCCACTACATAATGATAAAATGTTCACTCTATCAACAAGAAATATCTATCCTAAACATATATGCACCCAACATAGGTGTGCCAACATTCATAAAGCAACTTCTAGGAAAAATTAGAAAGACATTGACTCTAACACCATAATAACTGGGGACTTTAATACACCACTCACAACTCTAGACAGATCATCAGGACAAAAAATTAGCAAGGAGATCTGGAACCTCAATGAGACTCTGGACCAAATGGACTTAATTGATACCTACAGAACACTCCATCCAAAGACCACAGAATACACATTCTACTCATCACCACATGGAACATATTCTAAGATCGACCACATAATTGGAC
>NW_007244084.1:11350-13786 GCF_000164805.1 Carlito syrichta
AGAGATCAAAAGATACCTGGAAGCAAATGAAAATGAAGAAACATCTTACCAAAATCTCTGTGATGCCTTAAAAGCTGTAATAAGAGGGGAATTTATATTCCTACAAACATACATAAGGAAAATGGAAGGAACAGAAATTAAAAACCTAACAAGCCACCTAAAGAATCTATAAAAACAAGACCACAAAAACCCTAATTTCAGCAGAAGAATCCTGATCACCAAAATAAAAGCCCAAATTCAGGGTATAGAAGACAAATAGATAATACAAAAAAATCAATGAAACAAAAAGCTGGTTCTTCGAAAGAATAAACAAGATCGATGGTCCCCTAGCTAGACTGACCAAGAAAAAAACGAGAAAAAAAACAAATAAGCACAGTCAGAAACAAAAAAGATGAAGTCACATCTGACCCTGAAGAAATACAAAAGATCATTAGAGACTACTACGTACACTTGTATGGAAACAAACTTGAAAACCTTAAGGAAATGGAGGACTTTCTGACATCACACAACCTACCTAAGTTGGAACAAGAAGAAATTGAGACCCTAAATAAACCAAAAACAATCAAGGAAATCGACGACGTAATAAGAAAACTTCCTACAAAAAAAAACCCTGGTCCAGATGGCTTTCCAGCAGAATTGTACAAGACATTTAAGGAGGAGCTGATACCAATCCTACTGAAGGTATTCCAGGTGATTGAAAAAGATGGAACGCTCCCCAAATCATTTTACGAAGCCAACATCACATTGATACCCAAGCCAGGTAAAGATCCAGCAAAGAAAGAGAACTACAGGCCAATATCTTTGATGAACATAGATGCTAAAATTCTCAACAAGATCCTAGCAAACCGGATTCAGCAATACATCTCAAAAATCATCCATCATGACCAAGTAGGCTTCATTCCTGGGATGCAAGGTGGGTTCAACATTCGTAAAACCATAAATGTTATTAAATACATCAACAGATGTCAAAACAAAAACCACATGATTATATCATTAGATGCAGAAAAAGTTTTTGATAAAATCCAGCACCCCTTCTTGATAAAAACCCTTGAACATCTAGGCATACAGGGAACATACCTCAAAATAGTAAAAGCCACCTACGAGAACCCCACAGCGAGCATACTCCTAAATGGACAAAAATTAGAACCATTTCCCCTGAAAATTGGAACAAGACAAGGATGCCTACTCTCACCCCTCCTGTTCAACGTAGTATTGGAAGTCCTGGCTCGAGCAATCAGAGAAGAGAAGGCAATCAGGGGTATCCAAATAGGAAAAGAGGAAATCAAGTTATCTCTCTTTGCAGATGATATGATTGTGTACCTTGAAAACCCAGGAAAATCTGTCAAAAACTTCCTTACACTGATAAAGGCCTTTGGCAAAGTCTCAGGATACAAAATAAATGTACAATGACAATCACATTTCTCTACACCAATAATAAACAAAAAGAAACCCAAATAAAAAACACAATTCCATTCACAATAGCCACAAAAAAAATGAAATACCTTGGCATCATCCTAACTAGAGACATGAAAGACCTTTACAAGAAAAACTACAAAGCACTGCTCAAAGAAATCAAAGTTGACACAAACAAGTGGAAAAATATCCCATGCTCATGGATCGGAAGAATCAACATTGTGAAGATGTCCATCTTACCTAAGGCATTCTACAAATTCAATGCAATACTCATCATATTACCAGCAACATTTTTCTCAGACCTAGAAAAAAACAATGCAGAAATTCATATGGAAACACAAACATCCAAGAATAGCCAGAAAAATCTTCAGCAAAAAAAAAAAGCAAGTGGTATCACATTACCAGACTTCAAACTTTACTATAAAGCTACAATCATCAAAACAGCTTGGTATTGATATAGGAACAGGCATATAGATCAATGGAATAGAATTGAGATTTCAGGAGCAAAACCTCAATTTCTCAACCAACTCATCTTTGACAAAGCCTCCACCACCTACCACTGGGGAGAGGAGAACTTATTCAGTAAATGGTGCTGGGAAAACTGGCTGACCACATGCAGAAGATTGAAACAGGACCCCTATCTATCCCCATGTACAAAGGTTAATTCCAAATGGATCAGAGACCTAAATGTAAAACCTCAAACCATAAGAACCTTAAAAAATGAAGGAAATACCCTCATGGAAATCGGAACTGGCATCCAATTCCTGAACAAAACCCAAAACCCACAGTTCATAAGAGAGAAAATAGACAAGTGGGACCTTATTAAACTGACAAGCTTCTGCAAAGCCAAAGAAACCATCAAGAGAGCAGGGAGACAGCCTACAGACTGGGAAAAAGTATTTGCCGACTCCAGGTCCGACAAAGGCTTAACATCCTGCATCTACAAGAAAATCAAACGTGCTGAAAAGAAAAAAACAAACAACCCCATTATAAATGGCAAAGATATGACAGACACTTCACAAA
>NW_007244084.1:13806-31318 GCF_000164805.1 Carlito syrichta
TATATAAAAGGAAAAAGAAGAGTGGTCTGTGGCTGAACACCAGGAGCTGGTTTTACAGCCACAAAAATAAACAAAACAAACAAAAAACAGAAGGGCACACTGACAAATGATGACAGGGCTCTGGTCTGAACTCTGCACATGAGGCCCTGGAACGAGCCGGTGGCTGCCTGGCTGAAGCCAAGAGCTGTTCCCGCTGGCCGTGTCCCACTCTGCACATCTCACACGTCCGCCGAGCCTGGCAGCGCCTTTCAGAGAGCAGCGGAGGTGCCACCTAGACTGAACACACACAAGTCTCACTTCTCGAACAGCATGAGCAACGTTTGGAGGGAACAGAAACAAGAGTGCGGTCTCCCAGCACATTTTCTTGGAGAATCAGGAATTAGAAAAGCCACCGCAATTTCTTCTCTATGGCCCCCACACTAATGATCCCATCAACACGTGGCCAGCTTCCCTCAGAAGTTTGTTTGCTCCAAGTTACCAATACCATCTCTTCCTGTTTTTAGATGCATGCAGGCCTCCTGCCAAAGATTCACAACTAAAGCCAGGAGCTTAAAAGCCACTCTGCAGAGCCGACAGAGAGGCAGCCACGTCTGTGAGACGGAACTTGGGTGCAGGAGACCAGGTCCCTGGAGCTCCAACTCCTCCTCTCTGAGTCTGGTTAGGCCACAGGCAGCAGTGCAACTGCCCAACCTGCCTCACAGACTCATGACGAAACTTCATGGCTTCACAACTGTGAGATCCCCCTGACTCTCCAGGCACAAGGTGGTACCTTCAGAGGACCAGGAATATCCCAACCCGCCAATCCCTAAGTATAGTCCCACTGACGACAGAAAAAAAGGGACAGTCCCTTCCACCCTGCAAACCAAGCTTATATTCACCAGGTCTACTCTTGGGTGAAACCCCTCTAACTTTCTGGAAGTGGGGTCTGAGCTCAGGGGCTTCTGGGAACTGGCATATGACATCATCAGCAGTATAACTTCCCTACCCACTACACAGAATTGTGATGTAGAATAAATACAATGAACACACACAAAAGGCTGAGTATAGGCCTCAACACCCATAAAATGTTCAATACATGTTTTGCTGCTGTGATGACTGACCAAACTTTTAAAATTCCTCGTTATGCCACAGCCAAACTCCACCTGCTCCACCGGCCACAAATGCCAGCAAGGCCAGGCTGCGTAAACCCAGAGAAGGGCCCATCCCCATGGGCAACGCCCCGTATGATGCCCACCTCCTCCACCAGGATGCGGCATGGTTGAGCCCATGGAAGAGAAGTCGGGGCTCTAAACCCATGTGGAAGGCATGGGTCCTCAGGCCGGCTCCACCACAGGGCAGCTGACCTCCTTCAGAGAAATAATGGGAGGCCAGCTGTGCATGTTTGCTTTTTTTCTGCTTTGGTTTCTTCGAGACAGGGTCTTACTCTATTGCCCAGGCTGGGATGCAATGGTGCAATCACAGCTCACTGCAGCCTTGAGCTCCTGGGCTCAAGCGATCCTCCCCTAACCTCAGCCTCCTGATAGCTGGGACTTCCAACAGGCACCACCACCACACCCAGCCCCAGTTATGCATGTTTGTGAGACATCACGAGCTGCTGAGAAATGCAAAACAAGGACAGAGTTCCAGGATCCCATGAGTCCTCCTTACACTACCCTGGGGAGCTGGGTTTCCTCTAGCTTCCCCGGATCTTGTGTCCCCACTAAAAATAAAACTTGGTCCCTCCATATGACCCTGCAATCCCCCTACTGGGAATATACCCCGAAGAACACAAATCACTCTATAAAAAAGATACCTGCACATGTATGTTTATCGCAGCGTTGTTCACATAGCAAGAACCTGGAAACAGCCAAGCTGCCCGTCAAAAGAGGACTGGATTTAAAAAATGTGGTACATATACACGATGGAATACTACACAGCCAAAAAAAAGAGTAAAATCATGAATTTCGCTGCAACCTGGATGGAACTAGAGTCTATAATACTGAGTGACCTCTCACAGAAACAAAGATCCGAGTATCACATGTTCTCACTCATATAATGGACCTTAAACATCCAATGCAATCCTATACGAAAATGACTGACCGTACTGGGAAACTATGGTGGGGGGAGTGAGATGGGATTAACAGTAGCAAATATCTGTCTGGTGATGGGGAAACACCCCATATCAACAGGGTGCCTGAATGAAATGCAATTGTATACCTAATCCTTAACTGTACCCCACATCTTCATAATAAATAATAAATAAATAAATAAATAAAAAGAAATACCACAAAGTAAGGTCAAAACTATGTTCTCTTGCCAAGTAGTTTTCAAGTATAAGCTAATAGCATTTTTTTGTTGGTAAAAGTGAATTCACGTTTACTTAGTTAACCAAAAGCAACCAAAAATCATTTATTGAGTCTCTGTTATTCCCACAGCACTGTATTCTGTATAAATAACAGTATAACACTGCAATAGAACCTGTCCTTGTTTTCCAGAAGTATAGGATATGAGTAAACAGGAAGGGTGTGGTGGCCTATACCTGTAATCCCAGCACTTTGGGAGACTGGGGTGAATGGATTGCTTGAGACCGGGGTTTAAGACCAGTCTGGGCAACATATTGAGACCTTTGTTTTTACAAAATAAAAAAAAAATTAGCCAGATGTGATGGCATGCCCCTGCAGTCCCTGTTACTAGGGAGGCTGAGGCTAGTAGGATTTATTGAGCCCGAGAGTTTGAGACTGTGGTGAACCACGATTGAGCTACTGCACTGATGCATTCTAGCTTGGGTGACAGGTCTCAAAGAAAAGTGGGGGAGCACGGTAAACAGACAAGAATTACTTAAGGATGAGGAAACACAACTTCAGTGTCCAGCACTGTGCAGTCAAAATGAACTTGGAGCACGGAAAGATCCAGGAAATTTGCCTAAATGGTTATAACTAAAATTGTTAGAGAATTAACTGACTTTTACAATATTTTACCTTTCCAGATAGCATCTGTTTTACAGTGAAAACCTGAGGTAAACGTTTGACAGTGCAATAAGCACTTGGATTTATATTCTCAGAGAAAGCTAGCAATTGAAGCCATGATGGGATCTAGGACACACACACCTCCAAGCACAGTAGTCTCACAGTTCTCTTTTTTTTGAGTTGGAGTCTCACTCCTTCACCCAGACTGGAGTGCAGTGGCCACTCCCAGCCATCACAGCCTCGACCTGCTGGGCTCCGGCGATCCTTCTGCCTCAGCCTTCCAAGTAGCTGGAACTACAGGCACGCGCTACCATGCCCGGCTGATTTTTTTTTTTTTTTGATATATTGTAGAGATGAGGTCTTAACAAGTTTCCCAGGCAGGTTGCGAACCTGCGGGCTCAGGCAATCCACTCACCTCAGTCTCCCAAACGTGTGGGATTACAGGCTGAGCCACTGAGCCAGGCTTCACAGGTCTCTTATGGAAGCATCTGTAGAAACCAGGGGTTTGGGTGGGATGGGGGTGGGGAGAAGAGGAGGGAGATGTGGGGAAGAAAGAGAAAGCCTTATGCTTTTTTTTAACCTTTTTTAAAAGTAAGCGATGCCAGTATAACAAGTTGTTTCTTCCCTGTTTTTTTCTATACTTCCTAATGGTCTTGTAAGGGCATTATTATTTCTAATGTCTCCTTTAGTTTCTTTTTTTCTGTCTGATTTTTCTTCCAAATAAAGCTTCAGGAAGACTCAGGTTTGCTGTAGGAGTTTGACAGCATTTTCTGTCCTGTCTTGGATGTAGAATTAATTAGTTGTGTATGCTGAGTGAGTCCCTGAGTTCTTTATTTCAGTTTCCTCTTTTTCAATAAAGGAGGTGAACCGGAAGATGGTCTCTAAAGTCTACTTATTTTCCCTACTGAGAGAGCTATTTTTGATATTGAAACAAGTCCTGTAAAATGGAGGAAATCTGCATTCTACCTAAGTTCTCTCCCAATGATCACTGTCACCTGGAGACTGCTCTTTTTCTGTGTCGATGGCCTTTCTAACAGTTCCATCACTACACCCAATCAGGTTGCATTCTTATGGTGTTTCTGTATGTCTGTGTTTTTACAAGAATATGAAGGGCTTGATTCAGGGGCCATATGTTTTTAACCTTGGCTCATCTAATCTAATTTCATGAGGCAACACCCAGAGGCAGTAAAGCCTAGTGGTTAAGAACACGGTGGGTGATTTGAATCTTGGCTCAGTCACTTACAAGTTAAATGACCTTTGAAAAGTTGCTTATGCTCCTTTTGGTTCTGTTTCTTCATCTATAAAAAATAGTATAAAAACCATAGTTACCACTTTGTGATACAATTAAACAACCATAGCGCAAGTAGCACAATGATTTTAAGAATTAGCTTATTTTTAGTATAACCAACACCTACTAAATGTTCAGTAAAAATGTGAATAGAAGAATAAGTCTACCCAAGTGGAGGTACATAGGAATAGATTGAAAAACTAATTGCACACACACACACAAGCGCACACACACACACACACACACACACACACACACACACACACACACACATACACACACACACACACAAATTGTGAGGAAAACAAAGTTGAATAAGACAGTCTGTGCCAGTACAAAAATTACGTCTAGAAGGTAGAAGGAAAGTTAAGATGCATAGAAGTAAATAAAATACTAGATAAGGCTAGGCTCAGTGGCTCAGCCTGTAATCCTAGCATTTTGGGAGGCCTAGGAAAGTGGATTGCCTGAGCCCAATGGATGGCCTGTGTCCATATTCAAATGGCCGATAAACATTCAAAAAAATTGGCTGTCTGGGTGCAGTGACTGGAGCCTGTAATATCAGCACTTTGGAAGGCAGAAATGAGAGGATTGCCTGAGCCCACAGGTTCAAGACCAGCCTGGGCAACTTGACGAGACCTTGTCTCTACAATAAATCAAAAATTAGCTGGGCGTGGTAGTGCATGCCTGTAGTTCTGGCTACTTGGATGGCTCGGAAGGATGGCCAGAGTCCAGCAGGTTGACGCTGGGGTGATGGTGAGCGTGCCACTGCCCTCTAGCCTGGGCAACAGAGTGAGACTCCAACTCAAAAAAAAAACCAAACATACTAGATATAATCTGATTAGCGCACCATAAGAAAAAGCAAAGTGTAGCAATAGTTGAGAGGACAGATGATTTCTAATAAAGGAGATCAGTAAAGCCTACATGGCTGAGCTGATATAGCTTTCAACATAATAGAACTGTGTTTACACAGCATCTGTTCTGTCATCTCTCTCACAATCTCCCCACCCCAGAGCTTAGTAGATTTTTATTTAATCCTCTTTTACAATACATGGAAACTGAGACTCAGATAGACAAATTTGCATCCTGTTTTGGGCTAAGAACCTAAATTCCAAGGTATGTTTTTGAACAACAAGGACAGGGGATGGTGATTCCCAAAGGGTGGTCTGCTGTTTGGTGCAACCAGAAAATTTTTGCTGCCAAGCACCAGAGGCATATTCAGGAGTGTAACACCAGGAGAGCAGCCAAGGCCCCAACTTGGGCTGCTTTTATTGTTTGTCTAAAGTGGATGTTTTTCTAAGCAAACCGCATTGTGTTCCAAAAGGCGATCCATCATCCTTGTCTTTGTGGTTACAGAGCAGGAATCAAACTGATGGGGTAATGAGTGCCTGGGCCAAAGAAAAAGATGCTTCAAATAAAAGACCCCTCCCTTTTCCTGGTCCTTTTCAAGAACAAGAAAATCTTTGGAATGAAAATGTAGTGACTGACCTTGAAGGAACTCATCTCCAGGGCTTGATTCTCAGGGACACTTGGGAAACCCTACTCAGCCACTGGGAACTTTCACCCAGACTACACAGAGAGCAGAACCAGTTACATTTGTCTAACGAGAATGAGGTAAAGACATCTCAGATTCTGAAGAATGAAGTCACATTTGAGGAGTTTGGGTGATTCTGGAACACAGAACACAGATTTCCAACCCCAGCACATACACACAAATGAAAATATGGCTAAAGAATTCCTAATCATGACCATGAATTCCTCAACTTGGAGCTAAAATGTATACCTACCCTTCAAAGTTCATGAGGCTTTTTGGGGGTATGACTTTTCACTAGCCCTATATTTTAAATTATAATCTTTACTCTTCAATGTTTCAAGTAACACACTAGATTGGTTTCAAATGACCAAGTCTGAGTTATGTACAGATTTTTTTTTAACAGTTGCCAAGGCTGGACTCAATCTCACTATGTAGCCCAGGCTGGACTCAATCTCCTGGGCTCAAGCCATCTTCCCGCCTCAGCCTTCCATGTAACTGCGTTTATCAGTGTGTACCATGGTACCCAACTTCAAGTTCAGTACCTAAGACATTAGCCTAGTGCCATTCCCTAAAGAATAAATCCAGGATATTCAGAGGGCATGAGCACCCTTACTTCCTCATTGGACTCTCATCTTGTCTCACTCCAAGTTCCCTCAGAGAAATTAATTTCAGACACCCTCTTCCCCAAATACTCCTACTAGCATTTCAACAGATTAGTATCCTATCCCTTTCCTCTTCTTCCCTACAGTTCTGGAAGAGGACGAGTTATTTATCTCCAGAAACATTGACCTCCTTCACTACTAGAGTTGAGAACCTCTTCCCTTCTCCCTAAAGGAAAATTTGCCTCAGTCCTATATCTCCTCCCTGGAAACAACTTTTCCAGATCTTCCTCCTTGAATCTAGAATATATAATCATATCTGTCTATTTCTTAAGCAGTTATAACTTTATTATTATCCTCATCCATATTTTGATCATCTATCATTTATTGATCACAATGTGCCAAGTGCTTTATGACTATTTTAGTTAGTCTCCACAAGGTCACTGCCTTGTAAATCCTGCAAGCCAGACCCTTTCCTTCTCTACTGAATCACTTAGGGTATTTAGCCTCTCCAATAATTTTTTCCTCCTCAAATATGTTTGACCTGTCACTCTGGACTAAAGTTCTGTCTCAAGCTTCTCTCTAATATAAGACACAATTTTCCAAAAATTGGACATTAATATTTTTAATTTTCCTGTATTTATATCTGAGAATCTCAGAAAAACATGTAAATTGTCCATTAAATTCAAAATTTTATTGCCACTTAGAAAATACTTAGAATTAAAATGGGTTGATCAAAAGAAATTTTAAGTAAGAGTATAGATGGTACACAGATTTGGGACAAATATTGTGAAGGTAATAGAAAACTGTTAGAATATATTTTTCTGCTGTCAAAAAGGAAATGCTCCCCCCAATTCCTAATTATCATCCCTCTTTTTTAGTCTTTAAATCCTTCTACTTCACTTGTTACATTCAATGACATCCTCTAACTTCTCGGTTCTCCAGATTTATAACCTTGAAATTATCATGCATCTCTCTGTTTCCTTCATTCTTTTTATCCAGTCTATCAGTTTTGCCAGACTTTCTGCAATCATACTTTTCTATGCGTCCCCTAATTTTTATTCCCATAGTCAAAATTCCAGTAAATAAGATGGAAAAAACACATCTTAACCTGTCTTCCAGCAAATTCCTTCAAGAGAGCCGTTTTAAATTGCACACCCAGTGAAACACTCAGCAAAAATTTGCAACAGCATATATGACTATTGTTCTCTCCACCATTTTCTGTGCCATGGAAGTTAAGAGAATGCCATTTACAGGAAGTTTTAATAGCTAGGGAGGTAAGTTTTCAGAGTGAGACTCTATCAAAACTCTGACAGTAACAACAAGACAAGTCATACTGCCTTTTTTCCTCAGAGGCATGACCTCAGCACATTGACAACTCCTAAATCGCCCATGCCTGTATCCATGCCTCCTGAATAGTCTTTCATGACCACCTCCTCCTCCTTCTGCTGTGAAGTTTAGTTTCACACTTCCCTTGTCAGCTACTCCATATCCAACCCTCCACCAACCTCTGTCATCACAACCCGTGGAGTTCCTAAGCTCCTGGGGTCCACTAGTCTACAGCCATTTCCTCTGTCTCATGCCAATGTCTTTAGTTGACATCGCTTCTCCCTAATTTCTCAGTTAAGGCCATTACTACTTGAGTCAAATCCTACTTTCTCCTCCAATGCTCTCCAGCTCCCTACCTAAAGCTTCAAACCCTGATTTGGTTCCATAGTCACTCAGCAGACCCTCCTAATAAAGTCTACTGTGTCCTCTTACACTATACTCTCTACTAATTTCAGAGTTCTACCAATATCTTGGTAGGCTCTCATTCTCCTAAGTAGTTCTGGCACCTGCCTGAGTTTTCTTCATCTAATCCAAGGACACTGGCCTCATTAACTTGAATAGCCAGCACCCTGGACTTCTCTCAACCTACTTAATGTTTCTCTGCCTCTTGCAAAGTTGACTCAGATTCGGTCCTTAAGTCCTTAAGTTTTTGCTTTCATGACACTCATTATTGTGATTCTTCCCTTTTTACTCTGACCACATCTTCTCTGTTTCCTTTTCTAGCTCATTTTTCTTCTCTGTTCCTTAAATTCATGCTTCCTATGTGGTTTTCCCTTGTTTCCTTTTTTGTCTTCACACTTTAGGAATAACAATTCTATTAAATCTAACCAGAAACTTAACACTGGATATATCTGTAGTTCTGATATTTTTACAAATTTTTGTGGCCAGTTCCACCTTCATGTATTTTTTGGCATTTCAATGTGTCATCATCTCCTCCTGATTTATCTATTTCTGTTACTGGCAAAAGCATTTTTCCAGTCATCAAGTTCAAAACCTGATAATCATTACAATATACCACTTTTCAATCCTTGGGAAAATTTGTTAACCCTTGCTAATTTTTTGTTCTTGTTTTACCTTTTAACTGGCCTCTTTCTTTTTGTTCATGTCCTTGAAAGGTGACCACTAAGTAACATTCTCGATGTTACAAGATTAAAATCCAGGTCAATCTTAAACCAGGACCTGTGCTTTTCCTCTTATCAAATAGCTTCTCTGAAATTAGACAACACTGTTACATAAACTCAGAATAATATCAAAATATGTGCAATTGGAAATAAATGTTTCCATTTTTATAATTCTTTTCTGTAAAATATAATAGTTATTAGTTAACTGAGTCCTTATTTCCAAATGTCAACTTTTATAAACATATGCAAATTACAGAAGCAACTCAAAGTGGGGTTGGTGAAAAATCAGCTTTGGAATGAAACTTGTCCTGGGTTCTACACACTAGGGGGATAAATTTTCATGTAACTTTTGGCATGTTGCCCAACCACTCTGTGTCTTGCGTTCCTTATCTGTAATAGAAGTGCTCATCTTCTGCAGTAATTGTGAGGCACCCATGAAATCTAATGTAGGTAAAACACTTACTCAAAATAGGGAATGAAACAAAAATTAAACATTTAAGCAGTTTAGGATGAGTGAGAGAAGAAGTTGGACTGCACCTCCCTAGACTTGCATAGGTGGGTGATACCTACTGGGTAAGGAGGGTCCCCAGAAGACACAAAGATGTGGCAAATCCAAATGGAGGAAACTACCTAAACATATCAATCAGCAATAACAATACTAACCTGTGACACTCACAGATGACTTGCAGGTCTATTTGTTCATAGTATAAAGTCTGGCATACAAATGAAACATACTAAATGTTAAATCTAAGTGATTTACAGCTATGAAACTGATTAACAATGTCTGACTCCATGCTATTACTTGAGCTTCTAATCTCCAAAGTACTTACAAATAATTAGATTTAATTCAAATAAACTGAGTCACACGACTATGTAAAAAGCATCATCTAATTTCATAATGTAAGTGCCATCTTCCTCCAGAAGTCAAACCTTAGCCTGAATCTCATCAATTCCATCCACGTTTGGATGACTTTCTCTTCTCTCCAATGGCTGTTGGGTCTTCCTCAGCCCTCACCTTCAATCAACATCAACTTCTATTATCATACTCATCCTTATTACTTATCATTACAAATTCACTTCCCCTTTTTTCTGACCCAATAATTTCCCTATTTCCCCCTACATTAGGTTTAAGTGCCTACCAACTCCAATTGATCAGCTTTCTTTCCTAATCTCTCCACAGTCTTTGCTTTGTTTTAGCCATCCTCATTTGTCCTTTGAACCTTTGCTTAACATTCAAAAATACTGCCTCCTATGTGACCTATTCTACAACAAATCCCCCAAACTGACTTCTCTCCATCAAAGACCCCAAAATTCTTCTTCTTTTATAAAATCCTCCTGGGTTAAACCAAAAAGATGATGATGTTTTTTTCTTATCCCAATAACTTATTCATACATTTGTCTACCTGAAACTAGAAGCACTTCACTCAGTAAGTCATCCAAATATCGATTTTTAAATTCCTAGACATACTACTTTTCTGTCAAATTATTGCTTATGTGTTGTACTCTACATCTGTCCTGTTATGAAATTATCTAGAGATACTACACTATATCTTAGGCAGCAAGTATCTAAAGCATTATGTTTTAAGTAGTACCTCCTAACTCTATGAAATTATTCTCAGAGAGAAAGTGTTCCTTCTACTTACTTCTGAATAGGAATGTGGGATGCAGACATGATGGGGATATAAACATGGCATAAAGAAGAGCTATCACAAATAAGGGTATATCTGAATATACTGTACATGCCTGAATATTAGGCAACTTTCCCCAAAACATTATTTCTGTAAAAAAAAGTCAATTTATATTTGAGGCGTGGCCGAGTATCTCCTATCCGAGGGATACTGTCACAAGTACTTTGTTCTGAACAACAAATGTCATTGGATGGAGATGCATTAAGCCAAAACAGCTTCAATCATTGGTAGTTTTGGAAGTTTGTGGAAATAATCTAATGTATGCAGATTTTTAAAAACAAAAAATTAACATGGATTTAGGCATTACATGTTAGATATCATGTTAACAAAACTGTCAAGATTCATTTAAGTGGTTATACTGTGGGAGGATCACAGGATGGTTTTATTTTATAAGGAAAATGTAGCCCTAATACTATGCAAATGGGTACATGTGGGTGAGATAAAATTTCCAGTAACAATATTACCCTCTCAGATTCAAAAAATTAAATAAAAGTAATAATTTGTAGTAAACTATATTGGATGATTCAAAAACAGCTCTAAGGACCACAAAGGCTCTTATGCTTCTTGGCTGGAACCAAGATGCATGTGAAGAGTTCAAATAAAAATGGTATTGTTAGACATGAGTTCAAAAAATAGGTTCTAAGGCCAGGCACGATGGCTCATGCCTGTAATCCTAGCACTTTGGGAGGCCAAAGCAGAGGGATCACTTGTGCTCAACCCAGGAGTTCGAGAACAGCATAGATAACATAGTGAGACCTCATCTCTACAAAAAATAAAATAAAATAAAATAATTTAAAGATAAAAAAATTATCTGGGCATGGTAGTGCATGCCTATAGTCCTAGCTACTCAGGAGGATGAGGCAGGAGGATCCCTTGAGTCCAGGAATTCAAGGCTGTGGTGAGTCATAATGGTGCCACTGCACCGCAGCCTGGATGATACAGTAAGACTCCCAAGTTAAAAAAAAAGTTTCCAAAACACTATCTCATTATAATGAAGATAGAATTTTGAACATGTAAGATTAAATTAGTGAATTAAATATCACAAGAAAACATTTAACTCAGCCATTTCCATTGCACTGACCATACTTATCATAGCCAACAGACTTATTTGGAGATTATTTCATGAGAGAAATGGTGTCTCACCATATATTGACATTGGCTTTACATTTGTCCTTACTCAGAAAGGGAATGAGTACATACAATGTGGTTAGGGGCAGAAGGTTTAGATGAACAGGAAACTGGATGAAGGACTGTCTCAGGAATAAAGAACAGTGATATGTTTTCTTATTTTTTTTCACAGCAAGTTTGCAAGTATGTCCTGTACTAAGAAAGATTGGGACACTCTGGGCTGGAGGACAAGAACTAATTCACTTGAGCTCATTTTGTTCTATTTCAGAACAGTGAGTGCTTAAGGAGTATTATTCATTGATGGTTGAGATGTGCCATGAGACTGTGACTGTGGCATCTTTCTAACTCATTACATAACACAACAGAATGGAATCTGAAAGACACAAAAGGTGGAGAAATGTTCCACATAATAAAATCATGTGTGGTACATATTTAACCCTCTTTACAAGTTTCTCTAGCTAGTTGTTGAAATCCACTGTTGGACTTTTTCCTGAAAAAAGGTCCTCTTTTTGTTGGGCATTTTCAACATATAGTCACATTTTGAATTGTTGCCAGCTTAGATTCTTGCACTAGGCTCCATGGCCATCTGTTCCACCAAGACAAATAAGAACTGGCCCAACCCCACATCGTTTGTGGTGCTGAGCAGTGATTTTCCATATCTGCCTGTCTTTGGGTTCACCCCAGGAGGAAGGGTGAGCCTGGTTTATTGAGTTCTCATTTCTCACAAAAGCATGAGGTCTGAGCAGTTTGTTGGCAGGTCCAGCCCAAAGGAATTCGGTCATGGTTCCAATTGGCTCTTATCAGTAGGTGTCATGAAAGACAGCCTCAGAGACAGAAACATAAATAGGTCAATTAAGCAATGCCGAGAGCAGACTATTTTCTACTCATCTCTGCTCTTTTGATTGTTATTCCAACTGCAGAAGTTTCAAGATTTTAACGATTTCCTGGCTTCCATCCCCCGTGCTGCAAATGAACATTTTTTTCCGTTGTCCAAGTGCCTCCCTTTAGAGTTAGAGTGTGGGACAGTTAATTAACATATTTATTTTGTGGTGCCTGATGCAGCAGGTTAGCAAAATGAAAACAGATGAAGGAGATTCATTCTAACACTTGATTGCAGCTGACTGTTCATCTGCAAACTGGCTAATGAATGTTTCCTCGATTCCTTTCTCTCTGCAAAACTTGGCATATGTAGGCTGCATGAGTACATCCCACCCCAGTCAGACCTTCATGTCCCCAGAGGATGCAAGCATGGGAACGCCAGTGTGAGACCATGTATTGCCATGAAAGTCAGCAGGGGGAATACCCAGGCCTCCTCCTGGATAGGGGCCAGACGTGTGAACGTGGCCACTACTCACCAACTTCATTTTTGGTGACTGCGGTTGTTTCACCTGCAAAGATATAAGCTCAGTGGATTACAGTAAAACCGATCTTCAAATTCAATCAATACCACAAAACTAAGCATAGTTACCTGAAAAAAAACAAACCAGAAAATGTTCAAATAGGTAGATTTCATTTGCAAAATGGACTGTGAAAGATGCTAGGGCATGGATCCCAATGCCAGCACATTTCTGGAACGTGGTAGGAGCCCAGGCAAAGTTGGTTAAGTGAATGAGACATCTGTTAACTCAGAGTATCAATAAACTGTCCAGTAAGCATTTTGGTGGGTGTCTTTGTTCTTCCTAGTTTCAGGAATATTCCCACTACAACTGGCAGATAGATCCCTAGGTTTGAAGACTAAACCAACAACTTTTGGTTCCATACCTCTTACCATTACAAATGTGAAGGTAATTGATAACTAGCAATAGCAGCAGCTGTCACTTGTTGAGTACTTACTCTGTGCCAGACTAAGTTCTATACATTACCTTATATAATTTCACAGTTGTCCTATAAGATGGATGTAAGAATTAGCCCCATTTTACATATGAGAAATGAGACCTATACTCATTATTTGTTCAAGGAGACAGAGCTAGAAGATTGTAGAGCCAAGACAAGTCTGTCTGACTCTAAATCTGTTCTCTCCTTTTTTTTTTTTGAGTCTGAGTCTCACTCTTTCACCCAGGCTGGAGTGCAGTGGCATCTCAGAGCCACCACAACCTTGGCCTGTTTGACTCTGGTAATCCTTCCACCTCAGACTTCCAAGTAGCTGGAACCACAGGTGTGTGCCACAATGCCCAGTGAATGTTTTTATTTATTGTAGAGATGAGGTCTCATTAACTTGCCCAGGCTGGTCTCGAACCTCTGGACTTAGGCAATCCTCTCACCTCTGCCTCCCAAAGTGCTAGAATTGCAGGCATGAGCATGCTCTCTTAACTGAGTACTTTACAGCCTTCTGGCGAAACCTGCTCTCTTAACTGAGTACTTTACAACCTTCTCTTCTAACATGAAATTATTAGTGGTAATTTTAATCAAGAGAAGGGAGGGTATATTTGGAAAATAAAAAATGGAGAATGAAGTATAATGAGTGAAAGTTAAATCTACACTCTAGGGGGTTCTGGTAAGATGGAAATGGCATAGGTGGATTTGTGAGATTCTCCAAATGTGAGTTCCCAAAAAGAATCTTACTTTTCTTCCCCCAACCCCCTGCCCACTGCCAGCTGTACTGGTCAGTGGCCCGGGGACCTTCGGTCCCACACAGGGCTGGATATTGTGGCCCCGGCTGCTGCTGCTCTACTATATGTGACTTCTGCTGCATGGGAGTCCTGGGTCTCGGCTCCCTCCCTGGCTACATCATTTTGACCAGCACCCAGCACCAAGCTGCTGGTCACCCAGGGAGGCTCTGGGCACCCGCCCCTCAGAGATACTGGTCCCATTTCTGGCTGAAGTACCCTGTGAGGGACCCAGGACCATTCTCACTGCCCACTGCCTGCCCTTTGGAGCTTTGGAGCTCAGGAGCTCTGGGCCCACCCTGGCTGAGGCACTCAGCACAGCGATCCCCATGCTGGTGTAAGGGAACAGTCTATCTAAGGAGGTGCTGATTGGAGGCTCTCAGCTCCAGAGGAGGGAACTCCTGACCCCCTCCTCCACCCCAGCCTGCTGGTGGTACCTCAGATCCAGCACCTAGCTGTGCAGCTGATCCCCGGTGTCTCCCACTCCAGCATAGTCCATCACAGTGGATCACACAGGGACCCAGATGGGACCCAGATGAGCGGAGAGAAAAGATCTGTGAAAAGTGAAACTGCCACCTCGGCCATTCTCCAGGCAGAAATTTGCATTGCCCCACCCACCTATCAGCTGCCTTCACCTAGGTTCCTAAGGTAATGTCGCTAAACAGGAGACAAAGCCCCTCCCCTGCTGAATCAGACAAAGGCAACATCACAGACTTGCAAGCTGTGAGTAAATCTAGCTGCCTTCAAGGAAAACAAAGGGGAGAGGCTGGTGATCAGATCTCCTATTTTGACTTTTGATTTTAGCATTTTGACTGTTAGTTTTGCTCTCCTTTGTTCGCTGCCTGATTTACAATATCTGTTTCTGATTTTATTGGTCTGTCTCTGTGTGGCTACCAGTACTGTTTAGGGAATTTTGCTCACATGTTTTTTTCACTTCTCTCTGGCCTTGTGTCTCCTTTTCACCTGTTAGTTGGTATGTATGTCTGTTTGCTCTCTCACGCTTCTCTCTTTCTAACTTCATACTGATCCCCCATCCTCCATTATTTTCCTCTTCTGTACCACTTTTTGCTCCAGAGAACAAACTTACATACCGCTACACAGACAGATTATAAGGCAGTGGGAAATAGGTTCCAGTGTGCTCGTACACCTGTTGGTGGATGCTGGAATCAGCATATAGATTCTGAATCACAGTTTTCCCCTCAATTAAACCTCAAAACTGCAAAAAGTACAGCCCACAGCCCATACTCCAACCTCAAAAGTGAACAAAGCCAGAGGACCCTCATAAGGAAGAACAGGAGATTGCACAAGTGAACAAAAGAAAACCCACATTCCCTGAAAAACAGAATCAAATAAGGGGAGAGAGAGAAAAATCTACATAAATGAAGAAAAAACAAAGCAGCAATATGGGTCCCTCCCAGACCCTTGGGAGGGCAGACACTGAGAATACTGACTTCAGAATACAAACAATGAAGAGCCCCCAGAATGACTGGTCCCAAACTACAAACCTAGATATCAAGACATTAATGGAGAGATTAAAAAGAATTGAGAAGAGACAAGAAGAAACTAGGAAGGAGCTGATATTTGAGATAATAGTAATAAAGAAAACTGTGAATGAAATAAATAACAAACTGATAATCATGGAAAGCAGAATTACCCAAGCAGAAGAAAGAATCTCAGAGCTTGAGGACCAAAATATAGAACTAACCCAAATGCTTAAAAACACAGAATATAAGCTCAAAGACAGAACAAAACGTTCAAGAGATGAGCAATTACTTCAAGAGACTGAATCTAAGAGCACTTGGGCTTCCTGAGGCAGAAAGAGAGACAGAAACCAGACTGGAAGAAACCTTCAATGAGATCATTCAAGAAAACTCCCCTTATCTAATCAGTGATGCGAAAATTCAAACACAAGAGATTCACAGAACCCCTGAAAGACAACAAATGAGAAGACCAACTCCTAGACAAATAATAATTCGTCTAAACAAAGTAGGCTTAGAAGAAAAAATCCTAAAGGCAGCAAGAGAAAGAGGCCAAATCACCTACCATGAAAGACCAATTAGAATAGCAGCAGATTTATCTACAGAAACCCTGCAGTCTAGGTGAGTTTGGAGTTCTATCTTCAAAGTCCTAAAAGATAAACAATTTCGACCAAAAATAACCTATCAGGCCAAGTTAAGCTTCAACAATGAGGGAGAATTAAAATAATTCCCAGATATCCAATCACTAAGAACGTACACTGCCACAAAACCACCTCTACATGAAACACTTAACAAAGTACTAAACACAAAAGAAAAGAAAAAAGAACAATGTTCTTCACAGGAGTACACGGAAAAGAATAAAATACAAGTGAACCAACCCCCAAACCAGAAGAAAGACAAAAAACCAAGTGGAAGAACAACTCTGTAAGAACTCTATGATAGGGATGAACTCTCACATTTCAATAATTAGCCTGAATGTGAATGGACTAAATGCACCACTGAAAAGACATAGAATAGCAAAATGGATAAAATATCACCAGGCAACAATATACTGCCTTCAAGAGACTCATCTCATTAGAAAGGACATACACAAACTCAAAGTAAGAGGATGGGAATCAAATTTTCAGGCAAATGGAACACAAAAGAAAGAAGGAGTCGCGGTCCTAATTTCAGACAACATACCATTTAAGCTATCAAAAATTTAAAAAGATACAGGGTGCCAGTACATAATGATAAAAGGTTCACAGCTTCAACAAGAAATATCTATCCCAAACATATATGCACCCAACATAGTTGTGCCAACTTTCATAAAGCAACTTCTAGGAAAACTAAAGAAAGATATTGACTCTAACACCATCATAACTCGGGACTTTAATACCTCACTCACAACCCTAGACAGATAAAAAAATCAGCAATGAGATCCGGAAGCTCAATGTGACCCTTGACCACATGGACTC
Source organism: Carlito syrichta (assembly GCF_000164805.1). Taxonomy (NCBI): domain Eukaryota; kingdom Metazoa; phylum Chordata; class Mammalia; order Primates; family Tarsiidae; genus Carlito; species Carlito syrichta. The sequence goes on from NW_007244084.1 coordinate 30,977, forward strand.
AATTGACACCTACAGAACACTGCATCAAAAGACCACAGAATACACATTCTACTCATCACCGCATGGAACATATTCTAAGATTGACCACATAATTGGCTATAAATCAATCATAAACAAATTTAAAAGGACCGAAATTTTACCATTCACTTTCTAGGATCACAATGGAATAAAAATAAACATTAACACCAACAAGGTCCCCCCATACCCACAAAGACATGGACACTAAACAGCATGATGTTAAACAACTTCTGGGTCAATGATGAAATCAAAACAGAGATCAAAAGATACCTGGAAACAAATGAAAATGAAGATCATCTTACCAAATCTCTGGGATGCCTTGAA
>NW_007244085.1:0-716 GCF_000164805.1 Carlito syrichta
GGTGTCAAAACTTAGACGGGACCTTAAGTATGGAATACATCACCATAGTTGTTAATCTTTTTAGACTATGAATCTTTGTTTACTGAACAATTGGGAAACATTATATTTTCTGTTTGTTTGTTTGTTTTTTGAGTTGGAGTCTCACTCTGTTGACCAGACTGGAGTGCAGTGGCTGCTCCCGGCTACCACAGCCTCGACCTTCTGGGCTCCGGCAATCCTTCCGCCTCAGCCTTCCAAGTAGCCGGAATTACAGCGTGTACTACCACGCCCAGCTAATTTTCAGATTTATTGTAGAGATGAGGTCTCACCTGCCCAGGCGGGTCTCAAACCCACAGGCTCAGGCAATCCACTCACCTCAGCCTCCCAAAAGCACGGGATTACAGGCTGAGCCACCAAGCCCGGCTAAACATTAGTATTTTTACAAATTTGCCAATGTTTGTAATCTTAAGGATTTACCCTTAAAAATAATTATTTAACATCGGATGAGAAATCATCAATAAGCAACATATGAATTGATTAGTAGATGGGATGTGTTTTGGATTTTGTGGATTAGATGAAGTCTTGTGTGTGTTATGTAGTGTCTGTAGTGTAACCAGAGAAAGCAGAATCATGCATGATAAACCCATTTCTATGACTCTCTTAAGTGAGCAAAAAAGAAATCTATTTATCTACCAAAAACTACAACTGATATATGTGAAGAGTATATTGTCCAACTA
>NW_007244086.1:0-838 GCF_000164805.1 Carlito syrichta
CCTCCTGAGATCCAAGACTGACACATGCAAATCAATAGATGTAACCCACCACATGTAAAACCAAGAACCACATGATTATCTCAATAGATGCAGGAACATTATTTGATACAATCTAAAATCGCTTCTTTATAAAAAACCTCAAATATCTAAGCATCGAGGGAACACTCTTGAAAATAATAAGAGTCATCTATGACAAAACTGTGTAGCTAACATGCTAAATAGGCATGCGCTAAAAGCATTCCCTGTAAGAAGTTGAAAGAGACAAGGATGTCCAATTCCACCACTCCTGTTTAACATAGTTCTGGAAGTCCTACCCAGAGCAATCAGGCAGAAATTAGCAGTAGAAAGAAATTAGCAGTATTTAAGTAGGAAAAGAGGAAGTCAAATGATCCCTCTTTACAGATTATATGATTCTATACCTATAAAACCCTAAAGGATCTTCCCAAAAGCTTCTTGCACTGAAAAAGGACTTAGATAAAGTCTCAGGATACAAAATAAATGTGCAAAAAACAGTTGCACTTCTATATACCAATAACAAGCAGGCTAAGAACCATATCAAAAACACTATCTCATTCACAATAGACATACAAAAAAGTAAAATACCTTGGTATTCATCTAACCAATGAGTTGAAAGATCTTTACAATAGGAAGTATAAAACATTGCTCAAATAAATCAAGGATGACACAAACAAATGGAAAATATTCCAAGATCATGAATTGGAAGAATCAATATCATCAAGATATTCATTCTACCCAAGGCAATCTACAGATACAATGTGATCCCTATAAAATTATTAGCATCACTTTTCACAGACCTGGAGAAGACAACAATGAAATT
>NW_007244087.1:0-1589 GCF_000164805.1 Carlito syrichta
AAAATAAATGTGCAAAAAACAGTTGCACTTCTATATACCAATAACAAGCAGGCTAAGAACCATATCAAAAACACTATCTCATTCACAATAGACATACAAAAAAGTAAAATACCTCGGTATTCATCTAACCAAAGAGTTGAAAGATCTTTACAACAGGAAGTATAAAACATTGCTCAAATAAATCAAGGATGACACAAACAAATGGAAAATATTCCAAGATCATGAATTGGAAGAATCAATATCATCAAGATATTCATTCTACCCAAGGCAATCTACAGATACAATGTGATCCCTATAAAATTATTAGCATCACTTTTCACAGACCTGGAGAAGACAACAATGAAATTCATACAGAAGCAAAAAAGAACCTGAAAAGCTAAAGCAACCCTTAGTAAAAAAGACAAAGATGGAGGCATCACACTTCTAGACATCAAACTTTGCTAAACGGCTACAGTAACAAGACAGCATGGTGCAGGTGCATGAATAAACACGTCAACCAATGGAACAGGACAGAGAATCTGGAAATAAAACCTCAGACTCCAACCTACTCATCTTTAACAAAGCTGACAGAAACAAACATTGGCGAAAGGAACCATATTTAGTAAATGGTGCTGGAAAAACTGATTATTCACATGCAGAAGAATGAAACTAGACCCCTTCCTATCACTGTATATAAAAATTAATTCAAAATGGATCAAAGACTTAAATGTGAAATGACAGTTGGGGGTCTTATTAAGCTAAAGAGCTTTTTCACAGCAAAAGAAACAATCAAGATAGTAAAGAGGCAGCCCACGGAATGGGGAAAAAAATTTGCATGATATGCATAGTCTAACATCCAGGATCTATAAGAAACATAGACAAATTAACAGGAAAAATAAAACCAATAAAAAGTGTGCAAAGGACATGAATAGACAGTTCTCAAAGGAAGACATATAAGTAATCAGCACACATATGACAAAATGCTCAGCATCACTAATCATCAGATAAATGCAAATCAAAACTACAGTGAGATACCATTTCACATGGGTCAGGATGGTTATCACTGAAAAGTCAAAAAACAACAGGTGTTGGTGAGGCTGCATAGAAAGAGAATGCTTTTGCAAATTGGGTGGGAATGCAAGCGTGTTCAAGTCTTGTAGAAAGCAGGTTGGAGATTTCTCAAAGAACTAAAAATAGAGCTACCAGGAATCCCACTCCTGGGAATATACCCAAAGAAACAAATATTGTTCTACAAAAAAGGCATCTGCATGCATGTTTATTTCAGCACTATTCACCATAGCAAAAACAGGGAACCCACTCAGATGCCCATTGAAGGTAGACTGTATAAAGAAAATATGATACACACAGTGGAATAATATGCAGCCATGAAGAAGAACAAAAATCATGTCCTTTGCATCAACTTGGTTGCAGATGGAGTCCATCATTCTAAATGAATTGTCACAGAAACAAAAAATTGAATACCACATGTTCTCACTCATAAGTGTGTACTAAACATTGGACACATGGGCACAAGGAAAAACAGATCCAGGGAACTGCTAAAGGAAGAAGTGAGAGATGGAGGATAAGGGATACAAAACCACCCACTGAGT
>NW_007244088.1:0-887 GCF_000164805.1 Carlito syrichta
TCCCATCTCAGCCTTCCAGGGTATGGGGCTGATGGCCATGAACCACGGTGCCCGGCCAGGACTCGCACATTCTTTTGGCAAGGGTGATGCAAATGAATGCCCCTGGATGGAGGCCACTGCATCCCATGTAGCCGGTACCCCAGATGCCACCATGTACGACTCCAGTGTTTGCATTATGGGGAGTGATGGGGTCCCACCAAGTGTCCCAGGCAGGTCTCAAACTACCAGGATCCAGCGTTCCCCTGCCTTGGCCTCCCAAAGCCACTGTCTGATTTTCTGCCAATCCACCGTATTTTGGGAACATTAGGCCCAAGCCGGGGGCCTCATTCCCAAATGATCTCTGACTGTTCACGATGATTTCAACTCCATACACAAATGGATGCTTTCCTTTTATTCCTTTTGCATTTTTCTTTGAGTCAGAGTCTCACTCTGTCTCCCATGTTGGAGGGCTATGGCTCGCTCTCAGCCACCACAGCTTCAGCAGGCCAGGCTCCAGTGAAACTTTCTTCAGCCTTCTGAGGAGCCAGAACGACAGACTTATGACACCATGCCCAGCTCGTTTGGGATGGAGGGTAGAGATGATGTCTCATTGAGGTGCCCAGGTAGGTCTCAGTCCACGGGCTCAAGCTGGCCACTGGTCTTGACCTTCCACAGTGCTGGGATGATGAGGCTAAGCCACCAAGGCTGGCCTGGATCCTTCATCGAAAATGAAGCAGAAGACTTGGCGAGGTGGCCCCCGTTTGAAATCCCAGCAGTCTGGAAGGCTGAGGTGGGACTTTGGGGCCACCAGAGTCCAGGAGCCCAAGGCAAGCCCGGGTCATGACGGAGACCCCTACTCCACAACCTTCCAGACAGAAAAAACTGGGTTCAAGGTGCCCATCGTACTG
>NW_007244089.1:0-781 GCF_000164805.1 Carlito syrichta
CAGCCTGGGCAACACAATGAGGACCAAAATAAAACAAAAAACATAATGAAAATCTCATCCTGTCTCGTCATGAAGTATATTAGAGGCTGGTAGGGAGACCCAAGACAATCCCTCTGTATGCAATGTGGCCCAGGAAAGACAGAAGATGGGACACCTGGTCTGCACGGGGGTCCCAGAAAGGTGTCAGGCCGGGCCTGTGCTTACTCACTTGTCCCAGGGTCAGGAGAAACATGGAGTCCAGCAATGCAGCAAGGAACAGAGTCATGATCTTCTAGAAACCCCATGGACTTCCTGGGGAGCAGGGACGAGCTGAGGAAGAAAAAAGGGACTGAGGTACGAGCTGAGTTTGGGGCCAGGCTGGCCAACATAGCAAGACCCCATGTCTACAAAAAAAAATTAAAAATAATTAGTAGGGCATGGTGGTGGCACTTGTGTTCCCAATGATTCTGGAGGCCAAGGCAGGAGGATCACCTGAGCCCAGGAGGTCGAGGCTGCCATGAGCTGTGATCATGCTCCTGCCCTCCAATCTCTAGCCTCAACATTACAAATCAAAAAAATAAAAAAAGATTTTGTTGGAGAAATGGCCCCCCAGGGGGGTTTCTCCAAAGATGAGATTAGTAAAAATAAATTCCAGAGGCCTGGCATGGAGGCTCACACCAGTGACCTTGGCTCTTTGGGAAGCCGAGGATGGAGGCTCGATGGAGACAGGGAGTTTGTGACTGGCCTGGGCAATCTAACAAGACCCTGTCTCTGCAAAAAATAAGAAAGCAAGTTCAGGGCA
>NW_007244090.1:0-17617 GCF_000164805.1 Carlito syrichta
ACCTCTGAGGGCATCTAGTTTTGCAACCCCAGCTTTCCCCTCACTACCCCACCCCCAGAGAAAGCTCACTATGCAGAACCTCATTGGCTGCTCACAATTTCTGAGTAGTCAGCAGGGCAAGAGACCCTGACCCCATCAATCAGGTGAAAAAACTGAGGCCCAGAGAGGGGAAGTGACTTAACCAGAGTCATACAGCTCTTGGTGGGCAGAATGGAAGACAATGCCAGACATCCCAATTCTGAGATTTAAGGAGGAAAATGTGATTTTAACAACCCAAAAGTCTGTAAAGTAAGAAACAGAATTCTATCCCACTGCGAACTAGTTGTCCCCTACTGCTGAGAGCAGGCTGCTTTGTGTCCTTCCAAGTTTGTCTCTGCTACTACAAACACAGAGTTGTAGCTCACTTACCCACAGTGACGCACACATGTTGGCAGTTTGGCTTTTTATCTTGCGATGGCAAAGCCAGGTCACGTTATCTGCAACACGCTCTTCTCATGTCCCCCTCTGGTCCATCTTTTCAGGACACACAGTGCCGCCTCTTTCTTCACCACCCGCTACAGCCCCAGTCAGAGGGCCAGGTGAAAGACAGCCAGAGAGACAAAGTCCTGTGATTTACCTGCTCAGTCTCCTAACACAGCAAGTCACTCCCTTCCCAGGTCCTTTGCTTCCCTGGAGGGCCTGGCACAAGCAGGTGCTCCTGACAGGGTGGATGAAACAGCCCCTAGGTTCCTTTCACCTGAGGAGAATTCCCCTTCTCCATCAGGTCTTAGAAGGAGCACCCAGTTGAAGTCACCAGGAGGTCAGTTTCCTGGAGCCATTTCTGACCCAGACCACACTCGTGATTTCCCCTTAACCTATTCCCATGGGACCAAGCCACTTGGGCAAAAGGCCAGGGCTCTGGTCTCCATGTCCAATCTCCACCTTTTCTGCTTCCTCTGAAGTACCCAGAGAAATGCACATGCCCCACAGCTGCTGCCTTCTGGGGTCACCTGGCCATGCTCTAAGGGATCCAAGAACCCATGCAGAGCCTTGGTAATTCTCACTCTCCCACCTCCGCCTCCACCCTCCTGGGGCACAGGGACACACAAAGAGCAGTGAGATAAACCTCGCTTGGAATCCAGGCTCTGCTACTTTGTACCAGTTACCTGAACTTCCCATGCCTCGGTGTTTTCATTTGTCAAATGGGGACTGTAACACATCTTTTGAAGGGTGAATTTGAGGACGAGGTGAGAGGGAGGCAGGGTTCTTCCCTACCACCTGCAATCAAGGACAATGAGACCCAGCCGTTGTCACCTGTCGTGATGCCAGTTGCCAACCTGAAGACCCATGCAACAGAGTTCTCACCAGACCCCTCCCCTTTTAGTATTCAAGACACACCCACAAGGGGAACAAATCACCCAGAACAAATAAGTCGACTGGCTCCACACCACCCTCAGCCCTACCCCTCGACTGGCTCCACCCTCAGTCCCACCCCTCTTTTGGCAGACTTGGAGGATGGCCCAAGTACAACCCTGACCCATGTTCCAGCCTCCTTTCCTACAGGGGTCCTGGCTGGGGTCTCTTGGCAACCCGCAGACTCCAAGTCCTGTTCCCAGGACTGGCACTAACTAGCTGTGAGGCTCTAGCTCATCTCCCCGCTGGAATCCTCTTACTCTCCTGTGCTCCTGCCTCAAATCCTAAGGTATTCCCAGCAGGAAGCCTGGGATATTGTAGGTGCTCAGTGAATGCAGGGTGTGTGGCTGCTTTTTTTAGTTTAGTTTAGTTTTGATTTAAATAACTTAATAGAATGATGTCAATGTTAATACAGGTTTCCCAGAACATGTGTTTATTTATTTAGGCTGGAGTGCTGTGGCACAATCAGAGCTCACTGTCACTTTTGTTTGTTTGTTTTTTGAGACAGGATCTCACTCTGTTGCCCAGGCTCTGGAGTGCAGTGGCACAAACACGGCTCATCATAGCCTGGACCTCTTGGGCTTAAGTGATCCTACCGTCTTGGCCTCCCAAAGTGCTGAAATTAAAAGCATGAGCCACTGTGCCCGGCCAGTCAAATATTCATTTTAAAATAAATCTAGGTCAAGTTTTCACACAAACAACCTTCATAGATCCCTCTTTCTTTGGTGCAGCTATGAGTGCAGATAAGGAAAGTGGGAAGACATTTCCTGCTGTCTTAAAATGGCAAGTTGATCAAGACAGTGATATTCTGGATCTGGTTTTTTATTTTGATGAAATTTGTCTCTATAAATAGCCAACATTCTCCAAGACCTCCATCTTGAAAGAAGAATCAGGACTTGGGACCTCAGGCTACACTGGCTGGTTGTGATGGCAGGTCCCCATGTTGGTGAGAGGAATATTTTTTTTTGAGCTGGAGTCTCATTCTGTCACCCAGACGAGTACAGTGGTACGCTGCCGGCCACCGAAGCCTTGAAGCTGGGCTCCAGCGATCCTTCTGCCTCAGCCTTCCAAGTTGCTGAAACTACAGGCACGCGCTACCACACCCGGCTAAGTTGGGAGTAATTTTTATCAGGATTATTCTTTTGGTTGGTGCTCTAGTTAGGAAGATCCATAGGTTTTGAGGGGTCTTCCCCAGCCTCAATTTCTCATAAGCCCCATTAGCTGTGGTGCTCTTTTGCAGAGCGTAAAGTTTCAGGAGCATGGATATGGCTTCAGATCAGAATACACCATACTGATTGTTATCACTGAATACCACGCGCCTAGCTGCCTGCATCACGGTGTGTGTTTGTGCCAGTTCCTCTTCTGGAAACACTTGATTTCATCACCTGGAAAACTCTGGATCATCCAAACCCAGACCAGCCTAAACCTTTTTTGAGAACCCTCCAGATTCTTCCTGATGAGTTGACTGTCACCATCTCAGTGATTCCACAGTGCTCTGGGGTGCTTAATTCCAGCCACACGTCTTCTTTCCTTGTCTGTCCCCTTCTATAAGACTATGGTCTCTGCACCGTGAGTTTCTCAAGTGTGTCCACATCCCCAGTGCCATGGGCAAGGCCTGGACTTGACTAGGCAGAGGTAAGTTGCTTTTTAAATGGAAGTGGAAATTTTCAAGCACTAGTTGGGACTGACGATGCTTGGATGGCCACAAAAGGCCATGGGAGCCTAGTTACAGAAAATCTGGATTTTCTGCAGAAGTCTACTTCTGCCCAATGACACATCCTGTCTCTGGACACAGGGGAAGCTGAGGGAGGGCCAAGTGTTACAAAGCTCAGAGGGCACAAAAGAAGGAAAACCAATCCCATTTTCTGCTTTCTGGTTATGAAAAGGAGCAGTCAATTGCAGACAACTATTTTGATGAGATCTTTACAAGCAGATTCATATTTAATTATTGCCTTGCATCTAGGAGGAAAATACACATCTTATAAATGAAAGTTCAGAGAGGAAAACAACTTACACACAATCTCAGAGATACAGATAGAAATAGAAATCCAGGTCTGACTCCAAAAGTGGTAATCTTAACATTTCTGATTCACCCCCAAGACCAAGAGGATGAGAGTAGGGCTGGAATGCAGAGGTCCAATCTCCCCTTCCTCATAAGAACCTGTTTCCCTAGGACCAGTGTCCATGGCTGCCTCCTGGGCCCTTGGAAGCCCATGAAGGAGGAACAGAAAGAGGAATATGCATCATTATATCAGACACTCACACCACAGTTTGCAATGCAATTACTTCTTTATCATTTATGCCTCATGAAGAAGGACAGAATTATCATCTTATTGTGCAGGTTGGGAAACTGAGGCAAAGGCGGAGACAGTGGCTAGCTCAAGGTCACACAGCAAGTCAACAAAGGAACTAAGACTAAAAAACAAGTTTATGTAGCTGCTGATAAATGAACTCTCCTGCAGATAACAGTCAGACACTCCAAACAAAATACAAAGCAACTGCTTTAGGGCTCAAGAGGATGAACAGAAGCAGAAAGATTTTGAAAGGAGTCAAAATATAAAGGAAGTGAGGGGCATAGGTGAGTTCTCCATTTCTCCATTTCTTCCCCACTTTTTGTTGAGGACAACTGCAGTTGGCACAGCCCAAAGTAGTTACAACTCTAATCGAAAGCTCATCATCTTCTGGCCTGAGGAAAGCAGAGAACAGAGCCCAGGACAACCATGGCTGCTGGAGAATGAGGGGAAGTTGTTAAAGGAGCTTTCCAAAGAAGAGAACCTCCAGATTTGTGTATAATCTCTACCCAGTTTCTGACTGATCCTGAACTACATGCATGAAGCAGACTAAAGGCAGTCTGAAGTGAGATCTTAGCTGCCTCTTATCACACACAAGACAGAGCTTGCTATTTGACTCTAACCAAATTAATTGACTGCTGAAGCAAAAAAAAAATTGAATCATTGTAGGAATATAACAAAATCCATGATTTCTTCAACATGAGATTTATAATTCCAGGATATATAATAATAAAAAAATTTACTCGATATATAAAAGAGCAAGAAAAATATAACCCATGCTCAAAAGGAAAGGCAATGGACAGAGCCCGACCCTGAGAGGACCCACATATTGGAGGTAACACATGAAAATATAAAAGCATCTACTGTAACTATTCTTGCTGAGATAAAGAAAAATACACTTGTATGAAATGATAGGAATCTCAGCAGAAAAACAGAAAATACATGGAAGAAGGAGAAGAACAACATTTGAACTGAAAGATACAAGTATCTGAAATTTTTTAAATGGAAAAACATTCTTCATAGCAGAATGGAGATGGCAGAGGAAGAGTGAACATAAACATCAAGTTTTAGAAGCCATTCAGACTGAGGAAATATAAGAAAAAAGTTTAAAGTTCAAAAAACTTAAACAAAGTCTCAGGGTCCTATGGGAAAATCCAAGGATAATGAGTAATTGGAGAATTGGAATCCTAGAAGGAGAAAAAGAGAATAAAGTAGAAAAAAATAATTAAAGAGAAATAATGGCTGGAAACTCCCCAAATTTGGTGAAGGAGATAAATGTACAAGTCCAAGATGTTCTGTGAATTCCAAATGGAAAAAATATAAGACAACTTCCCCTAGACCCATCATGGGAAAACTAAAAACTAAAGAAAAAGAGAAAATGTTGAAAGCAGCCAGAGACAAAGAACATATATGTAAGGAACAACAGAGAACTTCACATCAGACCTTAAGGAGGCCAAAGGACAGTGGAACAAGGTCTTTAAAAGACTGAGAAAAATAAAACCTGCCAACCTAAAATTCTACATACAAAAAATTTTCAAGAATGATAGCAGGCCTGGTGCAGTGACTCACGCCTGCAGTCACATGTAAGTCAAGTTCAATGGCTCATGTTTCTAATTCCAGCATCTGGGACACCAAGGTAGAAGGATTCCCTGAGCCTTGAAGTTCAAGATCAGCCTGGGAAACATGGCAAGACCTTATTTCTACAATAAACTTAAAAAATAAAATAAAATGTAAAAATTTAAATGAAAGCAAAATTATGACATTTCTAGAGAGAGAAAAACTAATGAAATTCATTGCCAGTATAAATGTACTATAAAAACGGCAAATTCTACCAGCCAGAGAAATGATTCTAAAGGAAGAGTCAAATCACCAGAAACATATTGAGAGAGAAGAAAGGTAGACACCAGATAGGCAGACAGGGCAGTCCCCAGTAATATCTTCCTGGAGGTCTCATGAACTGAAGAGGGCACATCCACTTTGAGGTCCATGGATTTCTCCTTTCACGTGCTTCTCCCTGACTGACCTTTTCCAACTTCCTCCCAGTTGGTGCATTTTCTATCCCACACCATGGTGCCTCTCTCTGATTGGTGGTATTGGCCACCAATCAACAGGTTCAAGGACTATATAAAACTCTGCCTGCAGAGACATCACTGGCAACCCTTTTGGAAACCTTCCTGCCACTGGGAATTTTTCTATCCTTTAATAAAATTCATAAGTATTCACTCTCTGGTATCCACGTTTTTCATTCTTCCTGGGCATGAGACAAAAACCTAGACTAGAAAGCTGCTGAAGACAGTCCGGACTAGAAGAGCTGCTGACAGGCAGAGCTGCAGATGGCAGAGGCTGGTGTGCTGTCTGAAGAATCTGACAGGGTCAATGGAACCCAAGGAGCCAAGGAAACTGATGAAGCCAATGGAGCTGCTGCAACCAGTTCCTGTGCAGCCCGCAAAACTGAGGAAGGCAGCAGAGCTGATGGGAGCAGTGGAACTGATGAAGCTGATGGGGCTGGTGGAGCTATACCACTTCTTGGGACCTGGTTTCCAGGAAAGTAGAGCTGAGACACCCCTAGGGGTCCTGCTCACTGACCCCCAAACTACGAGAGCTGCAACACTCTCTGGGGCCTTTGAGGCTATTGGCATCCTGGAGTTCTCAGGTGCCACTACATTCCCCTACCCAGAAGCCATCACATCCCAGGCCACCATGTGAATCCTGGACTGGCAGTACAGCTTTGTGAACTGCAACATCACTTGGGAGCCCAGCTCACCAACCAGTCAGACCAAAAAAACCGTATGATTTTGGCTCAACTGGAATGTATCAAAAGACTGAGTTAAAGCAAATCTATCTCTTTACTTTCATTTCTGGAGCTCCTTGTCCTCAGCTTTTCTAACACATTTTCTTCAGCCATTTCTATCTCACATTATTTTCTTTGGGATTGCCATGGTTACCATCTCCTCTTAATGTAAAGGTGTTTTTTCAGCCTATGGAGCTGGCATAGCTGAATAGTATTGAGTCTGGCTTGGAATGTAGCTCAAGATAATGTGTTTTTGTTTATTCTTAGAGAAAGGGGATGTAAAGATTTTAAGAATTCTCTCATAGTGAAAGAACTCACTGGCAGAGGGCGGAAGGTTTTGGTGTTTTTTTTTTCCCACCATGTTAGGAATCAGCATAGCCACCTGGCAATTATGAGAAATTGCTCTCCTCTTACTTTGAGTCTCGGAGTGTCCTTTGTGGTGAGATTAGTCTCTTGGATACATCATATTGTTGCCTCATAGTATTTTATCCATTTTGCCATTCTATGCCTTTTCAGTGGTGCATTTAGTCCATTCATATTCAGGCTAATTATTGTGATGTGGGAGTTTATCCCTGGCATGAGGTTCTAACAGAGTTTTTTGTTGTTGTTGCTGTTTGTTTCTTATCTTTTGATTTTTGCTTGATTCTTGTGTGTTTTCAATCTTTTTCCTGCATTCTTGTGAGGGAATTGTCATTCTTTCTTTTTTGTTTTTCTTTTTCTGTGTTTAATACTCTCTTAAGTGTTTCTTGTAGAGCTGGTCTGGAGGCAGTGTAAACTCTTAGGGATGGAATGTCTAGAAAAGATTTTTATTTTCCATCACTGATGAAGTTTAGCTTAGCTAGGTAGGTAATTCTTGGTTGAAATTGTTTATCTTTGAGAACTTTGAAGATTGGGCACCAAGCTCTCCTAGCCTGAACTGTTGTCTGCTGCTATTCTAATTGGTCTTCCCAGATAGGTAGTCTGATCTTTGTTCTCTTGCTACCTTTAGGAAATTTTTCTTTTATACCTACTTTGTGTAGGCAAATTACTATGTGTCTAGGAATTGGTCTTCTCATATGTTGTCTTGCAGGGGTTCTCTGAATCTCTTGTATTTGTATGGTCATGTCTCCAATGAGATGAAGGAAGTTTTCTTGATAATTTCATGGAATGTTTGTTCCAGGGTGGTCTCTGTCTCTCTATCTGCCTCAGGAATTCCAATTAATCTTGGGCTCAGCCTCTTGAAATAATTGTTCGTCCCTCAAAGGTTTTGCTCTATCTTTTAAAGCTTCTTTTATATGTCTTTAACAGTTTGGATTAGTTCCATATTTTGGTCCTCAAGCCCTAGATTCTTTCTTCCGCTTGGATAATTCTGCTTTCCATGCTTATCAGTTTGTTATTTATTTCATTCACTGTATTCTTTATTGCTGTTATCTCAGTTATCAACTCCATTCTTTGCTCTTGTCTTTCTTTAATTCTGTTTATTCTCTCTACGAATATCTTGATATCTGGGTTCCTGGTTTGAGACCAGTCATTCTGGGGTCTCTTTGTTTGCATCCTGAAGTCTGTATTCTCAGTGTCTGACCTTCCAGTGGTCTGTGTGAGACCCATATTCTTTTGGTTTTTCTTCATTTGTGTAGATTTTTCTCCCCCATTTTTAAATCTCTTCTTTAATTCTGTTGGTCAGGAATGGGGGGTAGCTTTTACTTCTATTTGCTCAATCTTCTATTCTTACTTATGAGGATCCTTTGGCTTTGTTTAATTCTGAAGCTGGACTGTGGGTGGCGGCTGTATTTTTGGCAGTTTTGAAATTTAATTGAGTGGGGAGCTGTAATTCAGAATCTTTCTGCAGATCCGAGTATCCACTTACAGGGGTGTGTACTTCCTGGAACCCACTTCCCACTGCTTTATTATCTGTCCATGCAGTGGAGCCATAAGTTTGCCCACTGAAAGCAAAATGAAGTAAGAAAAAGGAAAATAATGGGAAAAGGAAGGGGAGAGAAGAGAGGAAGGTGGAGAGAGAGAAGAATAAGAGGGAAAACAGACAGGCATACCATCTAACAAATGAAAAGAAACACAAACAAGACAGAAAAGACTAAAAAATATAGACAATCATACAAACACACAAACCAACAAGAATCCCCCCATTGATGTGCCCTCCCTCAAAAATACCCACACACAAACAGAAAGTCTAAAAAAGAGCAACAAAATAACAGAAACAAAGCAAGTATGAAAATGTAATCAAAAACAGGAAGAAATGAGAAAAGGAAAAGAAAATAAACAAACACAAAACTAAGACAAAAAACAAGCCAACAAAAAGCCAAGCAGAACAACAAACAAACAAAACAACAAAACTCACTTTTAGGCAGTTCCTGTACCTTCAACTTACTTTCAGCTCTGGTCCCCAGGCCCTCTCCTCTGCTCTCAGTGCAGGCAGATGAGGTTGCTCTCACCGTGGGTCAGATGCCCTATGGACTATTATGGGAGGAGGGTGGATCATATCTAGACTCACCCAGCATGTTGCCTCTGTTGTCAACCCTCCCACTCAGATCTGACATGTTTGTGCCTATTCCAGCATGGGAAAGGGGCATTTGTCTCTCTCTGAAATTGATGAGATACCCTCTAGGTCCCAGATTGAAGGCTGGGTGAAACTGGGCAGAGCAATGCAAGCCTTTGCCTGGTTTTGGGACAGAGAAAATGGCTTCTGCCTGTGTTTCCTTGTCAATGGTGGTGAAACTCTCCAACTCTCCCCAACCTGCTCTCTCCACAGATCCAGGGCTCCAGATGCTTTGATGTCACAGGTGGTGATGTGGGCAGGGATTCAGGTGATGAGGATCAGCTGTATTTGGCAGGCTTTTCCAGGAGAGCCCCAAGAATAGCAGACAATCCTGTGCACCAGTGGCTCCAATCTCAGGGCTGTTGGGGTTTGTGGTCACCTCCAGAGGAGATTCTTGTGTGTATGAGCCCAAACTCCCCTCAGATGTACTTTCACTCACCCACTGGCACACCAACTCATACAGAGTCTTTATGAACACTCACTTTTGCAGAGACTCTCACAGTCTGACCTGTCCCATCACCATCTTGCTGGAAATCCTGAGATCTAAGTTCTTAGGGCAAATAATCAGCAAGATACTTAAAAGGAAGAGTCCACTTTCACTCAACTTCTGCCTACCCACAGAATACCCTAAATGTGCTGACCACACTTCAACTGCTAGGATGGAACTATGGTGCCAGAGTCCCCTTAAACAAAAGAAAGAGTGTGAATCTAACTTAACAAGATGCCCCCCAAAAGAAAATTCCTTACTGGGAAACAAAATTGCAGGTGAACACAACCCAAGAGAAAGGAGAAGTCATGATCTTAATATCAAACAAAATACCCGTTAAGCTACCAAATATTTAAAAAGATAAAAAAAGTTACAACATAATGATAAAAGGCTAAATCCATCAATAAGAAATATCCATACTAAACATATATGCAGTCAATATAGAAATACCAACTTTCATAAAGCAGCTTCTAGATAAACTTTAAAAAGATATTGACTCTAACACTATCATAATGGGGGATTTAAATGCCCTACTAACAACCCTAGAGAGATCATCTGGACATTTGAGGGGATATGAAACCTCAAAAAGATGCTTGACCTATTGGACTTCATTGATACCTACAGAGCTTCCACTCAACAACCATGGAATATATATTCTACACATCACCACATGGAGTGTAATATGAACCACATCCTTGGCCATAAATCAAGCATAAACAAATTCCATGAGATTAAAATATTGCCATACACCTTCTATTGCCAGCACAGTGAAATAAAAATAAATATCAACACCAACAAAGTTCCCCCAATACCCACAAAGACATGAACACTAAACAGCATTATGCTAAACATTCTTGGGTCAACATGGAAATCAAACCAGAGATTAAAAGATACCTGGAAGCAAATGAAAATGAAGAAATATCTTACCAAAATCTCTCAAATGCCATGAAAGCAGTAATAAGAGGGGAATTTGTATCTCTAAGAAAACACATGAAGAAAATGGAAAGATCACAAGTTAACAGCCTAACAAATCACCTAAGGAAGCTGGAAAAGCAAGCCCACCAAATCCTAACTTCAGCAGAAGAATCCAGATCACCAAAATAAAAGCCCAAATTCACGACATAGACGTCAAAAAGATAATACAAAATAATCAATGAAAAAAAAAGCTGGTTCTTGGAAAGGATAAGCAAGATTGATGCATCCCTTAGCTAGGCTGACCAAGGAAAAGTGAGAAAAGGCCCAAATAAACACAATCAGAAATGCAAAAGATCAAGTCACAACTGACCCTGATGAAATACAAAAGGTTATCAGAGACAATTATGTACACTTGTCTGGAAACAAACTTGAAAACCTAAAGAAAATGGAGGACTTTCTGAAATTACACAACCTCCCAGGTTGAAACAAGAAGTCAAGACCCTAAGTAGACCAATAACAATCCAGTAAACTGACTATATCATAAGAAAACTATAATCCCATGCCTTTGGGAGGTTGAGGTGAGTGGATTGCACCTGCAAGGTTTGAGACCCGCCTGGGCAGTGAGACCTCATCTCTACAATAAATCAAAAAATTAGCCAGGCGTGGTAGCTCATGCCTGTAATTCCAGTTACTCGGAAGGCTGAGGCGGAAGGATCGCCGGAGCCCGGCAGGTTGAGGCTGTGGTGGCCGGGAGTGGCCACTGCACTCCAGTCTGGGTGATAGAGTGAGACTCCAACTCAAAAAAAAATAATAAATAAATATAAAAAAATTTAAAAAATAAAACTACCTACAAGAAAAGTCCTGCACCAGATGACTTTCCAGCAGAATTCTATAAAACATACAAAGAGGAAATGATACCAATACTATTGGAAATATTGCAGGCAATTGAGAAAGATAGAACTTTCCTCAAATCATTTTATGAAGCTAACATCACATATACCCAACCAGGTAAAGATCCAACAAAGAAAGAGAGTATCCTTTCTTTGACCAGTATCCTTGATAAACATAGATACTAAAATAGTAAACAAGATCCTAGCAAACTGGATCCATCAATACATCTAAAAAATTATTCACCACAACCAAGTAGGCTTCATCCCTGTGCTGCAGGGTTGGTCCAACATTCACAAGACCATAAACATAATTAAATACATCAACAGATGTAAAAACAAGAACCACAGCCTGGGTGACAGAGTGAGACTCCAACTCAAAAAGAGAGAGAGAGAGAGAGAGAGAGAGAGAGAGAGAGAGAGAGAGAGAGAGAAATTGGAACCATTATCCTGAAAACTGAAACAAGACAAGAATGTTCATTCTCATTCCTCCTTTTCAACTTAGTTTTGGAAGTTATAAGTAGAGCAATCAGACAAGAAAAGGAGATCAGGGGTATCTAAATAGGAAAAGAGGAAGTCAAGTTATCACTCTTTGCAGATGACCTAATGCTACACCTCAAAAACACAAGAGAAACTCTCAAAAACCTCCCCAGGTCACAGAAGCCAAGTGGCATTTTTTTTAAACTGACAAAAGTTTTCCTGAGAAGAAGCAATGGGGAGAGACTGCTGACTCCAGGCTCTGCATCGCCACTGCAGTGAGAGAGACTGCTGGCTCCAGGCTATGCTTCATCACTGCAGCACCCAGCTGGACATTGGCAGCAAAAGCTGCGGAGGAAGCCCAGAGGCAGTGTCCCACCAGAGAAGATGAAAGAGGCAACCTCTCACCATCTTGAAATCTGGCAAGAAAGAGCTCTGGCTTGCTCACCACAGAGCAACAGAACTGATCTCTGTAACCAGTGGATACTACTTAGGAGTTGATTATGACTAAGGAGGAATATGCTGAAAGTACAAACTTTGGAGGGACCTGACAAGTGCTGAGTCTGGCACCCCACCTCCTGCTCTGATTCAGACATGGGACCAAGGGTGTGGGCAGGAAAGGATGAGGAAGACCTCCAAACAAATCAGTGGTGCATCCAGGTCTGACTAACCTCCCTCCTTCCCAGCAATCCTCTGAACATCAGACCCATATGGCTGGGGCATGACAGAGGGACGAACCAGGCAGAGCCTAGACATCAACTGCAGTAGGAGAACTCAATTCCAGGATAGGCCTGGCTGGGGCACCTCCCACAAGTACATACCTGGGGAAGAGATAATCCCGCATCTCCCCACCAGAGGGGATCCCCCTGACCATTCAAGAGTGGGAGGGTAGGACAGCAGCTCCACCCTCCCTCACTGTTCCTCCTCCTTCCCTGCTCCAGACACTGACAAGAGAGTGAAATAGGTCGAAGCTCTGCAGGAGATGGCAGAGAAGCAGAAGAGAAGAGCAATATTAGAAACTGCCACAAGAAAGCTTGGGTTTTTTAATTCAAAAAAATGTTTTGCTTACTTGTTTGCTAGTCTTTCTATTTTTGAAATATTCTTCCTTCGTGCATGAATGTATATGTGAAGGCTTAATCTGTATACCCCTCCCTCCATTTTTTTCTTCTTTTCTTTTTTTTCCTTTTTTTTTTTTGTTTTCTGTTTATGGATGTAAGTAAATGATTGAGGGTTCATCTTGCACTTTTTTTGTTTTTTGTTTGATGGCTTGTTTTTGCTCTTTTGTTGTTGTTTTTAGTTAGGTTAAGGTGTGTGTGAATATATGGATGAGAACTCAATCTGAATACCTATTTTATTTTTCCTTTTTTTCTTTTTTTGGTCTTTCTCTTTTTGTTCTCCATTCATTTTGTGCTAGATGTGTGTGTGTGCACGTGCTTAGTTTTTCTAGTTTTTTCTTCTTGTTGTTTTTGTTTTGTTTCCCTTTGCTGTTATTCTGATTTGTTTGGGTGTGGTGTGGCGTGTGTTTGTGTGTGTGTGTGTGTGTGTGTGTGTGCTTTCAATTGTTTTTTGCTTTAGTTTTCTTCATTGTTCTGTGTGGGTTTTTTTCTTTTTCTTTTTTAAATTTTTGTCCATATTATTTCATGTTATTTTTCTCTGTTCTTCTCACTGTGGTTACTGTATCTTGGACTCAGTGTGTGTGTACATTCCTATTGCATTGTTATATAGAGTGGTGGTGAGGAGTAGGTCTTAGGGAACACATAGCACAATCAGTGAACATTGTGATTTGCAAGTAGTTTATCAATCCTAGCTTCCCATCCCCTACCTTATTTGACTTTCAAAACTATAAGAGACAGCAAAGTTTCCCACCCACAGTCCTGTTTCAAAATAGAACAAATCCAGAGCCTGAATCAAGAGAAGAAAAGATGGTTGAGCAAACATCAGAAGCAAAAGCCTCTCCCACTGCCACTGAATAACAGAACTAAAAAGAAAAGCAAGAGATCTGTCACAAATGAGTATTAACCAACAGAAGACCACAGGTAATTTCATGTGTAACAAAGACAAAATGTCTGAAAAATCAGACCTTGGAATCCAAACTATGGAAGTCACCAACAATTGGCCCCACAATACAACAGGGATTAGGGAATGGATGGAAAGAGTGAATAAGACTCAAGAAAGACAAGATACAACACTGAAAGAACTTGTAACAGAGATTTGAGTCATAAAAAATTGCATCCAAGAAATAAATGACAAGCATGGAAAGCAGAATTAATCTAGCTGAAGAAAGAATCTCAGAATTTGAAGACCAGAACATAGAATTACCCCAATCTGCAAAAATACATAGAAAGAAAACTCAGAAAGAACAAAGCCTACAAGAGATGTGCAATTATATCAATAGGACAAACCTACATCCGACTGGTATCCTAGAAGAAGAAAAGGAAATGGAGAATACCTTGGAATAAGTATTCCAGGAGGGTGTCCAAGAAAATTTACCCCATCTCATCATAGATGTGATATGTCAAACACAAGAGAAATAGAGAACACCCACAAGACATCAAATGAAAAGATCAAGTCTTAGACAAATATAATTCAGTTACACAAAGTAGGCACAAAATAAAAAATCCTCAAGGCAGCAAGAGAGAAAGGTCAGACTCTAACTAGTGAAAACCAATCAGAATAACAACAGGCCTATAGGCAGAAACACTACAAGCAAAAAAGGACTGGAGTCGAATATTCAAAGTCCTCAAAAAAAACAATGTCAGGACAGACGCGGCAAGATGGCGACGGGGCAACCCAGTGTCTGAAGCCCTCTGCAAGGGAGATCTGCAGTGGGTCTCTGACTCTCACCCCGGGGGGCTGGGGACCCCAGCATCGCAGCCTCCTCTTCAGACAGAGCTCGGCCGTTGCCATCGCAACGACTGGACAGTTTGGCTGCATTGCAAACAGTCCTGCCGCTGCGGCCACAGCTGCCACCGCAGCCCATCCCCCCACCACCACTGCCGATGCCGTTACCGTTGCCACCGCCGCCGCGGCCTCTGGGAGGGGTAGCACATCACACCACCCGGCCTGAGGAGATCCACAACAAACCACTTCAAGGAAGATCTGCTGGGATCGCTGCCACCTAGCCTGCATCTGAGACTGTCCTGCTCGCCCGGCGTGGGGCTCCTGTTGCCTGCTCGGAGGTAGGCTGCCATCTTGTTCCTGTCCAGCCCCACCCCCTCTGGGGCGAGCAGATGAGATAGCACCACCTGCTGGCAATTCAAGGTAACAACCCCGAAACGGGAGAAACAAGCTTGATAAAGACATAGACCAAACTGCTGAAGGAAGTTTAATCTGAACTGTCCTTCACAGCAGATCAGGGGCAACTGACTCTAACAGCTTGAAAAGAAGACTAGAAATCAGACCTGAAAGGACATTGGAATTAAACGAAATGTCTCAGAGTGTGCTTCATTGATTCTATCAGTTTAATGACTTAATTCTATTCCTACTGTATTGATCCCTTTTTTCTTTTTTCCTTTTCCTTTTCTTCTCTTTTCTTCTCTCTGTAAACCATATCTTTGTGTAGAGGAACAGCACACTAACAAGGTGGTTGGTTAGCTTGTATATTAGCATCACTACATGTTTTATTTTTGTTTGTATGAGAGTTGGTTCGACTGTAGCTGTGGTCTATTGTTTTTATCTGTTTCAGTATAGGCCTCTCTCTCTATTTGTTGGCACACTTGTTTGTTTCCCCCCTTACTGCTCTATCTCTCCACTCCCCTCTTCAACCCACTATCTGCTCCATTTTCTCCCCTCTGCTAACCACATTTTATTTCAGGGAGTAAACCTACAGCCCCACTGCACGGACAGATTCCAGGGCAGTGGGAAGTGGGTTCCACATTATCCACATGCCTGTCAGCGAATACCAGGACCTGAAGACAGATTTTGAATCACAGCTCTCCCTTTAAGTACATCTCAAAACTGCAAAAAGGACCACCTCCAACCTATAGTGCAACTTCAGAATTGAACAAAGTAAGAGGACATACATAAAGAATAGGAGATTGAACAAACAGAAGTAAAACCAATCTCTTTACCCCTGAATAACAGAATTAAAGACGGTGACATGGAGGGAAGGAAAAAGTAGAGAGGGGGAAAAACCGCACAAATGAAGAAAAACCAAAAGAAGAATATAGGTCTTACACAGACCCCTGGGAAATCAGACACTGAGAAAACAGATTCTGGAACACAGACAATGAAGAGTCCCCAGAATGACTGGTTACATGCAACAAACCCAGACATCAAGACATTAATGGAGAGAATTTAAAAAATTGAGGAGAGACAAGAAGAAAATAGGAAGGAGCTGTCATAAATGACAGCAGTAAAGAATACTGTGATGGAAATGAACAACAGACTAATAAGTATGGAAAGCAGAATCAGCCAAGCCGAAGAAAGAATCTCAGAGCTCGAAGACCAAAACACAGAACTAACCCAAACTATCCAAAGCATAGAAAAGAAGCTCAAAAAGACAGAACAAAATCTACAAGAGATGAATGATCACTTCAAGAGACCAAACCTAAGAATAATTGGGCTTCCTGAGGCAGAAAGAGAAACAGAAGCCACACTGGAACAAACATTTCATGAAATCATTCAAGAAAACTTCCCTCATCTCATTAAGGATGAAAAAATTCAAACACAAGAGATTCAGAGAACCCCTGAAAGACCACAGACGAGAAGACCAACTCCCAGACACATAATAATTCGCCTAAACAAAGTAGCTATGAAAGGAAAGATCCTAAAGGCAGCAAGAGAAAAAAGGCCAGACTATCTACCAGGGAAAACCAATTAGAATAACAGCAGATTTATCCACAGAAACCCTTCAGTCTAGGAGAGCCTGGAGCCCTGTCTTCAAAGTTCTAAAAGAGAAACAATTTCAGCCAAGAATAACATACCCAGCCAAACTAAGCTTCATTAATGAGGGAGAATTGAAATCTTTTCCAGACATCCAATCCCTAAGAACCTACGCTGCCACCAGACCACCTCTACAAGAAACACTTAAGAAAGTACTGAACACAGAAGAAAAAGAAAAAAGAACAACAGCATTCTTCACAAGAGTACAGGCAAAAGATTAAAAACACACATGAACCTACTCCAAAACCCAAAGAAAGACAACAAATAAACAGGAACAATTCTGTAAGAATCTCATGACAGGGATAAACTCTTGCATTTCAATTATTAGCCTAAATGTGAATGGACTAAATGCACCACTGAAAAGACATAGATTGGCAAAATGGATAAAATATCATCAGGCAACAATCTATTGCCTTCAAGAGACTCACCTCACTAGAAAGAACACCCACAGACTCAAAGTAAGAGGATGGGAAACAAACTTCCAGGCGAACGGAATACAAAAGAAAGGAGGAGTAACCATCTTAATTTCAGACAAAATACCCTTCAAAGTATTAAAAATTAAAAAAGATACAGAAGGCCACTACATAATGATAAAAGGCTCAATCCATCAACAAGAAATATCTATCCTAAACATTTACGTACCCAACATAGGTGCGCCAACTTTCATAAAGCAACTTCTTGGAAAACTAAAGAAAGATATTGACTCTAACACTATCATAACTGGGGACTTTAATACCCCACTCACAACCCTAGACAGATCATCAGGACAAAAAATCAGCAAGGAGATCCGGAACCTCATTGTGACTTTGGACCAAATGAGCTTAATTGATACCTACAGAACACTCCATCCAAAGACCACAGAATACACATTCTACTCATCACCACATGGAACATATTCTAAGATCGACCACATACTCGGCCATAATCAAGCATAAGCAAATTTAAAAGGACTGATATTCT
>NW_007244091.1:0-793 GCF_000164805.1 Carlito syrichta
GTCCTGTGATTTACCTGCTCAGTCTCCTAACACAGCAAGTCACTCCCTTCCCAGGTCCTTTGCTTCCCTGGAGGGCCTGGCACAAGCAGGTGCTCCTGACAGGGTGGATGAAACAGCCCCTAGGTTCCTTTCACCTGAGGAGAATTCCCCTTCTCCATCAGGTCTTAGAAGGAGCACCCAGTTGAAGTCACCAGGAGGTCAGTTTCCTGGAGCCATTTCTGACCCAGACCACACTCGTGATTTCCCCTTAACCTATTCCCATGGGACCAAGCCACTTGGGCAAAAGGCCAGGGCTCTGGTCTCCATGTCCAATCTCCACCTTTTCTGCTTCCTCTGAAGTACCCAGAGAAATGCACATGCCCCACAGCTGCTGCCTTCTGGGGTCACCTGGCCATGCTCTAAGGGATCCAAGAACCCATGCAGAGCCTTGGTAATTCTCACTCTCCCACCTCCGCCTCCACCCTCCTGGGGCACAGGGACACACAAAGAGCAGTGAGATAAACCTCGCTTGGAATCCAGGCTCTGCTGCTTTGTACCAGTTACCTGAACTTCCCATGCCTCGGCGTTTTCATTTGTCAAATGGGGACTGTAACACATCTTTTGAAGGGTGAATTTGAGGACGAGGTGAGAGGGAGGCAGGGTTCTTCCCTACCACCTGCAATCAAGGACAATGAGACCCAGCCGTTGTCACCTGTCGTGATGCCAGTTGCCAACCTGAAGACCCATGCAACAGAGTTCTCACCAGACCCCTCCCCCTTTTAGTATTCAAGACACACCCACAAGGGGAACAAAT
>NW_007244092.1:0-1206 GCF_000164805.1 Carlito syrichta
GCAGAGCCTGGAGCCAGCAGTCACTTCTGGCAGCTGCTTCTCATAGCTCCTTCCCAGGAAGGACTTTGCTCATTTTTAAAAGGTGACATGGCTTCTGCACCCCGGGAAGTACTGGGGTCTAAGCAGAGCAACTGTGGCACCAGCTGCTTCACCAAGAGCTCATGGCCACTGGCTCCCAGGTCCCCACTCAGTCAGCTACTCACCTGCCCACTTACTTACAGATTTTGCATTTCACACATGAAAAATGTTCTATACACTCACTGACTCACATTGGAACTCGCACATTCTGAATGGCTTCACAGCCATCTTCCTCCCTTCTTAACAGAGAATTTAAAAAGACACTACTCCAGGGTGATAGACATAAAATTTAATTGCCAACATTAACATTGGTTGTCAACAGAGGTGGAACAATATCCATTTTACTGAGAAATAAATCAAACAATAATCAAGACTGTTAGCAAAAGTTCTGTGTTGGAAGCTTGAACTACAATTTAGGAGTGGATCTCCTGAAACATCACCTCCATTCAACTAACAACCATTCTCATATATCACCTTAGAAGGCAGTGTTCATTTTCAGCTGTAGTGTTACCACAACTATCCAGCTTATTGGATAGTTCAGCATGTCAAAGGAAGATTGGTCCAAGGAGGGATGTGATGCCTAATCTCAGTATGGGACACTCCTCCCCAGGCAGCCAAGTGCCCTGATGGAGTCTAGCCTGGCCAAAGAACCACATAGGCTGAAACTACAGAGACAGAGAGAATTTCCTTTTATGTCTTTAGTTCTTAGCTCTGATTGGGCCAGAGGAGCCCTAGGACTGTCTGGCCAGGTTCTTTTTGCATCTCTAAAAGGGGATGTTACAAATTCCCACCTCATAAGAGTGGGGGGATTAATAATTCATGTAATGTTCTCAGAATGGTAACTAGAGTAAATAAAGATTAGTAATATTTGTTATTAATGAAAAAAGATTCAAATTAATGTTGGAGTGAACTTAAAACTCAGGGAGGGAATGTTCCAGCTGCTCTTGACTGCTGTTCTCTACAGGATGGGAATTGAGCAGGAGCTATGCTCTCTCAAGAGTTTGTCAATATAGGCTTTGGTCTCCTTGGGTATATATCACAATTGGAGGTTGAAGGAATGTGATTATTGTAATCAAGGACCCTGTTGGATTAAAAAGCATCACAGTCCTTTGTGGTTATAGAAAAATG
>NW_007244093.1:0-7573 GCF_000164805.1 Carlito syrichta
CTGGCTACCTAGTTGGCTGGCAAGTAAATCCAGCTGGTTAGCAGTCTGGTCATGTGGGTGGCCAGGTTGTTAATCCGGCTGGATAGCCAACTGACCAGCAGGATGGCAGACTAGTTAAGCCAGCTGGTCATTCAACTGTCCAGGCAATTGACTGGCTATTTAAGCCGGCTGGGTAGCGAGCTGGCCAGTCCGGAAACTAGTTAGCCATCCGCCTAGGCAGCTAGCCAACCAGGTAACTAGCTAGCTAAACCAGATGGCTAACCATCTATCCAACCAGGTAACTAGGTAATTAAATCAACTGGCTAGGCGGCTTGCCAGTCAACTAGCTAGTAAGCTAGTTGTCAGCTCACTAGACAGCTAGATAGCTTGTTTCCTAGCTAGTTATGTCAGCTGGATAGCCAGCAATCTAATCAGCAAGCTAGTTAAATCAGCTAGTAAATCAGCTAGTAGCTTAGCTAACTAGTCGGCTGGCAACTCAGCTAGTTGTTCAGCTAACTATTGGGCTCGCTCAAAGATTCCTTCAAGTCAGCTAACTAATTGGCTGGCTCGCCTGCCAACTGGTCAGCAAACTAGTTGTCTCACTTGCCAGTCAACAGTCAACTAACTTTTTGGCTCGTTTGCAGGACAACAGGTCAACTAACTAATCGGCAGTCTCGCCAGCAGAGTAGTTAATTCAGTTCACTCTTAGGCTCGCTTGCCAGCTGACTAGTTAAGGCATCTCACACATCAGCTCACTCGCTGGCTGACTAGTTAATTTGGCTTACATGTCGGCTTACTCACCAGCTGACTAGTTAAGCCTTCTGTCCTGTCGGCTCACTTGCCTGCTGACTAAATCAACTGACCAGTCAGCTCACTTGCTGGCTGACTAGTTAATTCAACTGACCAGTCAGCTCACTCAACGGCCCTCTAGTTAATTCAACTGACCAGTCGGCTCACTTTCAATCCTACTAATTAAGTCAGCTCACCTGTTGTCTCACTCACCGGTTGACTAGTTTTCAGCTAACCGTTAGGCCAACTACCCGGCAAACTAAGTCAGCTAACCCATTAACCGACTAGTCGACCAACTTGTCACCTGACAAGTTAGCTCAGCTAACTAGTCGTCTGACTAGTTAGGCTCACTAACTAGTCAGCCAACATGTCAACGGACTAGTTAGGTAAGCAAACATGCCAGCCAATTAGTTAACTGAGCTAGCAAGTGGTACAACTCGTCAGTCAACTAATTGAGTTGGCTAACTAGTCAGCCGACTAGTCAGCCAACTTGTTAAGCCAGCTAAAATGTTAGCCGAGTAGTCACCTAACGTATTAAACCAGCTAAATATTCGGCCGACTCATCAGCCAACATGTTATGGCACCTAGATAACTCGTTAATCAACTAGTTAATTCAGCTAGTTAACTCATTTGCCCACTAGTTAAAACAGTTACCTAATTTATTAAATCAGCTAGCTATCTCATTAGCCAACTAGTGAAGTCAGCTAGCTAAGTGAGTAAGCTATCCTGCTAGCTAACTAAGTCAGCTAGCTCACTAGTTAGCTAACTATTTAAGTCAACAACATAAGTCTGCTACCCAATTAGTTAGTTAATTAGATAAGTCAGCTAGTTATTCAGCTAGTAAAATAGTTAGCTAACTATTGAATTCAGGTAGTTAATTAAGCCAGCTAACTCGTTAAGTCAGCTAGCTATGTCAGCTAGTTAAGTCAGGATTCTAATTTAGTCAGCTGGTTAAGAAAGCTAGCTAGGTAGTTAAGTAACAGTTTAAGTCAGCATGTTGAGTCAGGTAGTTAGCTAGATAACTAATGGGTTAAGTCAGTTGGTTGAGTCGGCCAGCTAGCTCGTTAGCAAACAGTTTGAGTCAGCTTGTTGAGTATGCTAGCTAGCAAGTTAGCTAACAAGTTAAGACAGCTGAATGAGTCAGCTAGTTAGCTAATTAGCTAACAAGTTAAGTCAGATAATTGCGTCACCTAGCTAGCACGATAGATAACGAGTAAGATAACTAGTTATCTAGCTGCTTAAGTCACCTAGCTAGCTAGGCAGCAAATTATTTAAGTCAGCTTGTTAGCTAGGTAGCTAGCTAGTTAGCTAACTATTTAAGTCAGCTGGCTGGCTAGCTGGCTAGCTAGGTAGCTATGCAATTAAGTCACCTGGCTAGTCAGCTGACTAGCTAGTTAAGTCAGCTAGTAAGTCAGCTGGCTAGCCAGCTTGTTAGCTAGGTAGCTAGCTAGTTATGTCAGATGTCTAGCCAAATGCCTGGCTAGTTAATACACCTAGTTAAGTCAGCTGACTAGCCTGCTGGTTAGCAACTTAAGTCAGCTAGTTTAATCTGCTGGCTATCCAAGTGACTAGAGAGGTAGAGAACTAGATAAGTCAGCTGGCTAGTCGGCTGGATAACTAGTTAAGTCAGCTAGATTAGTCACCTGACTGGCCAGATGCCTAGCTCATTAATTAACTAGTTAAGTCAGCTGGCTAACCAGCTGGCTAGCTAGATATGCCACCTCGTTAAGTCAGCTGGCTAGCCAACTGCATAGCTGGACATCTAGCTAGTTAAATCAGCTGGCTAGCCAGCTGGCTAGCTAGTTAAGTCACCTAGTTAAGTCAGCTCACTAGCCAGCTGGCTATCTAGGTAGCTAGGTAGTTAAGTCATCTGTCAAGCCAAGGGAATTTTTAGGTACGAAGTAGTTAAGTCAGCTGGCTAGCCACCTGGCTAGCTATTGATGACAGCTATTTAAGTCTTCTGGCTAGCCAGGTGGCTAACTAGTTATGTCACCTAGTTGTCAGCTGTCTAGCCAGCTGGCAAGCAGGTTAAGTCAGCTAGTTAATTCAAGTGGCTAGCCAACTGACTAGCTAGGTAAATTGCTAGTTACGTCAGCTGATGTCCAGATGGCTTGCTGGTTAAGTCAGCTAGTTAAGTCAGCTGGTTAGTCACCAGGCTAAGTAGGTAGCCAGCTAATTAAGTCAGCAGGCTAGCCAGCTGGCTAACTCCTTAATTAAGTGAGTTATGTTAGCTGGCTAACTGGCTCGTTAGCTAGGTGGCTAGCTAGTTAAGCCAGCTGGCTAGCCACATCCTTATCTAGTTAAGTCATCTAGTTATGTCAGCTGGTTAGCCGGCTGGCTAGCCAGGTGCCTGGCAAGGTAAGCCGGCTGGTTAGCAGGCTGGTAATGTAGGTGGCCAGCTACTTAAGATGGCTGTCTAGTCAGCTGACCAGCACGGTGGCTGGCTAGTTAAATCAGCTGGCTATCTGACTGTCCAGCCATCCGGCTGCTTATTTAAGCTGACTGGCTGGCCAGCTGGCCAGCCCACTAGCTAGCTAGCCATCAGCCTAGACAGCTAGCCAGTCAGGTATCTAGCTAGTTAAGTCAGCTGACTTCTGTCTAGCGAACCAGGTAGCTATCTAGTTAAGTCGGCTAGCTAGACAGCTAGATAGCTTGTTTGGTTGCTAGTTATAGCAACTAGATAGCCAACTCGCTAGTCAACCAGCTATTTAAGTCAGCTAGTGAATAAGATAGTTAATTAGCTAACTAGTTGGCTACCAACTCAGCTAGCTGGTGAGCTAACTAGTGGAATCGCTCACTTTCCATTAGGTCAGCTAACTAGTGGGCTTGGTCACTTTCCATCAGGTCAGCTAACTAATCGGCTTGCTCACCAACCAACTAGTTAAGTCATCTGACCCATTGGTTCACTCGCTGGCCCACAAGTTAAGGCAGCTCACCCATCATCTCACTTGCAATCTGACTAGTCAACTCAGCTCACCAGTTGGCTCACTCGCCAGCCGACTAGTTAAGTTTTCTGACTAGCTGACTAAAGTCAGCTGACAAGTCACCTCAATCGCTGGCAGACTAGTTAAGCTAGCTGAACAGTCGACTTACTCACTGACCAACTAGTAAAGTCAGCTGACCAGTCGGCTCACACTCTGACTGGATAAGACAGCTCTCCCATTGGCTCACTCGCCATCCAACTAGTTAAGTCTTCTGACCAGTCGGCTCACCTGCCAGCCGACTAGTCAATTGACCAGTCACCTCACTCGCCAGAAGACTAGTTAGCTCAGTTGACAAGTCGACTCACTTGCTGGCTGACATGTTAAGTGAAATCACCTGTCAGCTCACTTGTCAAACTAGTAAAGTCAGCTAACAGGTCAGCCGACTAGCAGTCCAACTATTTAAGTCAGCTAACCAATCGCCCGACTAGTCGACAAATTCTCAGCTGACAAGTTGGGTTAGCTAATTAGTCATCTGACTAGTTAGGTCAGCTAACTAGTCGACAAACAAGTCATCCTATTAATTAGGTCAGCAAACTAACCAGCCAACAATTAAAATGAGCTATCTAGTGGGTCAATTATTCAATAAAAGAGTTAGTCCAGCTAACTAGTCGGCCGACTAGTTGGCCAACTTGTTAAGCCAGCTAATAAGTTGGCCAAGTAGTCAGCCAATGTGTTACACATGCTAACTATTCGCTGACTTATCAGCCAACATGTTAAATCACCTAGCTAACTCATTAAACAACTAGTTAAGTCAGCCAGTTAACTAGTTCACCAACTAGTTAAAACAGTTAACTAACTCATTAACCAACTCATTAAGTCAGTTAGTGGTCTCGTTAGCTGACTAGATAAGTCAGCTACCTAAGTTAGCTAGATAACTAGCTAGCTAGCAAAGTCAGCTAGCTAAGTCAGCTAGATCACTTGTTAGCTAACTAAGTCAGCTACTTAAGTTTTCTACCTAACAAGTTAGTTAATTAGTTAAGTCAGCTAGATATTCAGCTAGTTAAATAGTTAGCTATTTATTTCAGGTAGTTAAGTCAGTTAGCTAATAGTTAAGTCAGTCAGTTAAGTCAGCTAGCTCAGTAGTTAATCAGCTAGCTAAGTCAGCTAGTTAAGTCAACTTTCTAATTAAGTCAGCTGGATAATAAAGCTAGCTATCTAGTTAGCTAACAGGTTAAGACAGCAGGTTGAGTCAGGTATTAGGTAGTTAACTAATGTGTTAAGTAAGCTGGTTTAGTCAGCTAGCTCGCTAGATAGCAAATGGGGTTGAGTCAGCTGGTTGAGTAGGCTAGTTAGGTTGTTAGCTAACGAGGCAAGTCAGATGGATGAGTCAGCTGGCTAGCTAGTGAGTTAACGTGTTAAATCAACTGGTTGAGTCAGCTAGCTAGCTTGTTATCTAACGAGTTAAGTCAGATGATTAAGTCAGCGAGCTGGCACGTTAGATAATGAGTAAGCTAACTAGTTGCCTGGCTGGTTAAGTCAGCTAGCTATATAGACAGTTAACTAAGTCAGCATGTTAGCTAGGTAGCTTGCTGGAGAGCTAATTATTTAAGTCAGCTGGCTAGTTAGGTAACTAGTTAGTTAGCTAACAATTTATGTCATATGGCTAGCTAGGTAGCTAGCTAGTTAAGTCAACTGGCTAGCCAGCTAGCTAGATAGGGAGCAAGCTAGTTAAGTCAGTTGGCTAGCCAACTGGCTAGCTGAATAATTGATCTAGTTAAGAGAGCTGGTTCGCCAATTGTCAAGGTAGGTAGCTAGCTATTTAAGTCAACTAGATAGTTTCCTGGCTACCTAGTGATGTCAGCGAGTAAAGTCAGCTGACTAGCCACCTGGCTAGCTGGTTAAGTCAGCTAGTTTAGTCAGCTGTCTAGCCAGCTGGTTAGGTAGGTAGTTATCTAGATAAGTCACCTTGCTGCCCAGCAGGCTAGCTGTTCTATTCACCTACTTAAATCAGCTGGCTAGCCTACTTTCTAGGTAGGTAGCTAGCTAGTTAATTGATTTGGCTAGCCAGCTGGCTAGCTTTATAGCAAGGTAGTTAATTCAGGTGACCACCAAGCAAGTCAGCTATTTAACTCAGCTAGTTAAGTCAGCTGGCTATCCAGCTGTCTAACTAGTTAGCTAGCTAGTTAAGTCTGCTGGCTAGTCAGCTAGCTACTTCATTAAGTCAGATAGTTAAGTAAGTTGGCTAGGCTGCTGGTTAGATAGGTAGCTAGGCAATAAAGTCAGCTGGCTAACCAACTGGTCAGCTAGTTAAATCAGCTAGTTTAGTCTGATGGCTAACCTGCAGACTAGCTAGTTAAGTCAACACGTTAAGTTAATTGTCTAGCCAGCTTACAATCTATTTAAAAAGGTACTTAGGACAGCTGGGTATCAAGTTGGCTAGCTATATAGGAAGCTACTTAATTCAGCTGACTATCAAGCAGGCCAGGTACTTAAGTTAGTTAGTTAAGTCAGGTGGCTAGCCAGCTGGCTAACTAGGTAGCAAGCTATTTAAGTCAGATGGTTAGCCAGTTGGCTAGCTAAATAAGTCAGCTGGTTAAGTCAGCTGGCTAGCCAGCTAGTTAGCTAGGTAGAGAGCTAGTTAACTAGCTGGTTTACCAGCTGGCTCACTAGATAAGTCATTTAGTTGAGTCAGCTGGCTAACCAGTTGACTAGCTGGTAAAGTCAACTAGTTAAGTCAGCTGGCCAACCAGGTGGTTAGTAGGTAGCAAGCTAGTTAATCAGTTGGCTATCAAGCAGGCTAGCCAGTTATGTCATCTAGTTAATTCAGTGGGCTTCCCAGCTGGCTAGCTAGGTAGATAGCTAGTTAAGTCAGCTGGTCAGCCAGCTGGCTAGCTGTTTAAATCAGTTAGTGAACTCAACTGGCCAGCCAGCTGGCTAGCTAGGAAGATAGCTAATTAAGTCAGCTAGTTAAGTCAACTGTCTAGCCAGGTAGCTAGCTAGTTAAGTCAGCTGGTTAAGTCAGCTGGCTAGCTAATTAAGTCAATTCAGTCAGCTGGCTAGCCAGCTGCTTAGCAGGGTAGCTAGATGGTTAAGGGAGCTGGCTAGCCAGGTGGCTAGCTAGTTAAGAAACTTAGTTAACTTAGTTCACTGGTTGGCAGATTAGCTAGGTAGGTCGGTAGTTAAGTAAGCTAGCAAGCCAGCAGTCTATGCATGTAGGTTAAATCAACTGGCTAGGGTGCTGACTAGCTAGGGAACTAGGCAATTAAGTCAGCTGGTGACCCATCGGGCCAGCTAGCTAAGTCAGCTTGTTTAGTCAGCTTCCAAACCAGCTGGCTAGCTAGTTTAGTCAGCTCATTAAGTCAGTAGTATAGCAAGCTGGCAAGCTGGTTAAAAAGCTCGTTACATCAGATGGGTAGCCAGCTGGCTCGCTAGTTATTTCAGCTAGTTAAGTCAGCTGGCTAGATAGGAAGCTAGCTAGTTAAGCCAGCCAGATATCTCAGATAGCTAGCTAATTATGTAAGCTAGTTAAGTCATCTAGCTACATGAAAGCTTGCTAGGTACCTAGCTAGTTAAATCAGCTAGTTCAGTAAGCTGGCTAGCTGGGTAGCTAGCTACTTAGGGCAGCTAGTTAAGGCAGCTGGCTAGCTAGTTAAGTCAGTTAGCAAAGTCAGGTGGCTAGCCAGCTGCCTAGTAGAATAGTTAGCAAGTTAAGTCAGTTGGCTAGCCAGCTTGCTACCTAGTTAAGTCACCTACTTAAGTCAGCTCGCTTGCCAGCAGGTTAGCTAGGTAGTTAGGTAGTTAAGTCAGCTGGTAAGCCATCAGGCTATGTAGGTAGGTAGCTAGTTCAGTCAGCTGGCAAGCCATTAGTTGAATAGTTATAT
>NW_007244094.1:0-397 GCF_000164805.1 Carlito syrichta
AACGTCCCCAGGTGAGGGATGTGTCCCTAGCCTTTCTTGGCAGCAGGTCCTCGTTGCTGAGTTGGAGGGACGGCCTGACTGGGGCACATTTCTCCCCTCAGAGTGAAGAGCCAGCAGTAACCCACCAGGTAGTCAGGAACTCCCACACCAAAGCGGGGGGCCCCTATTGTGGGGGGATGGTACTGGAAGGTGCCAAAGTGGGAGACCCTCAAATGTGGAGGGGCGGGGGAGGAAAGACTGAGGGCAGAAGGTTTGCAGAAAAATGCATTTCTTTCTTTCTTTCTTTCTTTCTTTCTTTCTTTCTTTCTTTCTTTCTTTCTCTTTCCTTCCTTCCTTCCTTCCTTCCTTCCTTCCTTCCTTCCTTCTTTCTTCCTTTCTTTCTTTCTTACAATCTTTC
>NW_007244095.1:0-843 GCF_000164805.1 Carlito syrichta
GCTTGCCCTGTTGGGTTTTGAATTTGCCCAGGATCTGCTACTCCTTTCTTTTTTCCTGTCTCTCCCTTTTTGGAATGGGAAGGTTGTTTCTATTCCTGTCTCACGACGGTGTTTTGGAAGGACATAACATGTCTGATTTTATAGGTTCATAACTGGAGAGCTGTTTGTCTCAGGATGAATCTTACTACGAGTCTGTTTGATATCTGATTTAGATGAGACTAGGAACTTCAATATAAAGTTAATGCAGGAACAAGCTAAGACTTTTGGCCTATTGGGATAAAATGTATGTACTTTACATGTGAGAAGAGCAAACTTTGGTATAACAGGAGCAGAATTCTCAGGTCTGAGTGATTGTCTCCCCCCGAAGTTCATTATGTCAAAATTAATCCCCAATGCTATAGTATTAAGAGACTGGACCTTTCAGTGCCTTCATAAATGGCATTAGTGTCTTTATAAATAAAGGACCAAGGGTGGAAATCTCTCTTCACACACAGACAATGTTATATTTTTCTTTTTACCATCATGTATATATTTTTATACTTAAGAGGATAAAAATTTAAAAATATATATTTGCCCCCAAACTGACCATTTCTGTTGCCCTTCCTTCATTACTGACATATCGCGTTCTCCTCTGGTGTAATTTGTTTACAGCCTAAAGAACTTCCTTGTTCATTCTTCCACTAGGTATTCCCCCACTGATCTACAAAGAATACATTCCAAGAATTCCAGCAAATGCCTCAAACCTCAGATAGTACTATATCCTTTGGCAGCTTGAGGGACAATAGCAAAATCATCACAAATTTATCTCCCAATTTCACAGATATGGGGTTTGCTTTTACCTTA
>NW_007244095.1:1989-3324 GCF_000164805.1 Carlito syrichta
GGGATTACAGGCTGAACAACCGAGCCCGGCTTGTTATGCCTTTTAATGCTTCTGCCATTTTTGGTTTTACGTCTTCCACATCAGCAAAACTTTTTGAGAACATTTTTCATCCAGGGAAACAAACAAAAAATTGTTCAGTATGCAATCGGGTGAATAGGGCAGTATGAGGCATGGGATTCATGCCATTTTTGGTTGAGAGCTGCTGAACACTTAGCATGGTGTGGGCAGGTGCTTTGTCATAGTGGAATAACCCATCACTTAATTGCCACAATTCAGTATATTTCTTCTGCAAATCATGTTACCAACTTCTCAAGACTTTAAGTTGAAAACTTTAGTTGACCATTTGATCCAGAGGAAAAATTCAGTGTACAACAAGGGGCCTCACCTCCAAAACATTATTCCAGTTTCTTTTTCTGGTCCTCCTCATATATATATATACTGTATGCACATCTAGATATCTTTATTTATCTGTAACAAGATAGATATAAATGATATGTGCATCTTTTCATAGTCTTTTTAGAGCTAATGTTATTTTATCTTTTCAAATTCAATTCCAAATCGTACTTCAATTTTATGCTACAGTTGATTTCTATAATTCACCTGTATATACTGTATACATCATATGTCCCTTCAAACAGGCAACTTCACAATTTTTACTCTTTATAGTCACGCATATTTTTTAAAACTTAAGTGAAGAAAATAATCCGGTATATATTCATCAATATACTGACCATTTCTATCACTCTTCCTTCATTGCTGGCATACTAAATATTCCTCTGGTATAATTTTCTTTCAGTCTGACAAACTTCCTTTGCTGCTGTTTCTTTGTAAGAGCAGCTCTCCTGGCAATCAGTTCTCTCAGGTCTCCTTCTCTGCAAAATGCCTATTTTAATGTCAATGCTGAAAGGTATTTTGGCTGAGTTTACTGGACATAGTTGGAAGTACGCTCATTTAAATATAGCTCTGTGTAGCTTAACCACAAGATTACCTTCTGGGAAATGTGTAGTTAGGTGATTTCATCGCTGTGCAAAGTCATAGAGCATACATACACAAACCTAGATGGTAGAGCCTACTACACAACCAGGCTATATGGTACAGCCTATTGGTTTCAGGGTACAAACCTGAACAGTATGTTAATATACTGAACACTGTAGGCAATTGTAGCACAATGGTAAGTGTTGGTGTATCTAAATATACTTTAATGTAAAGAAGGTACAGTAAAAATATGTCATTCAAGGTTAAAAAGGGGAGCCGGGCTCGGTGGCTCAGCCTGTAATCCCATGCCTTTGGGAGGCTGAGGTGAGTGGATTGCCTGAGCCAACGGGTTCGAGACCC
>NW_007244095.1:3880-5420 GCF_000164805.1 Carlito syrichta
GCTTAATGCTAATTTTACTTTGATAATTTTTAACTTTTTAACTAAGGTAATAGTACTTAGGTTAAACCACAAACATATTGTACAACTGTCCAAAAGCATTTTCTTGTTTTTGTTTTTTTTCTAGAAAGCAGGATTTATTAAAAGGACAGAAAAGCTCCCACAGTGGGAGGCGACCTGAGGTGGTTGCCGGCATTTTCTTTCTTAATATCCCTTTTCTATAAACTTTCCTCTATTTTTATTTAATTTTTAAAAACATTTAAAACTCTTTATTGAAAATTGAGACACAAGCACACATTGGCCTATGCCTACATAGGGTCAGGACCATCAATATCATTATCTTCCTCCTCTGTATCTTGTCCCACAGGAAATTCTTCAACAGCACTTAACACACATGGAGCTGCCATCTTCTATGATAGCAATGCCTTTTTCTGGAACACCTCTTGTTAAAAAGTGGCATGAATATTCCTACTCTATTTTGAATATTTGGCAGTTTATTAGATATATGTGTAGATATAGCTTTGGATTTATCCAGCTTGAGGTTTCTTCTTGAATCTCATATTGACATATTTGAGATATTGCCTCAATTTATCTTTACTACACCAATCTCTTCCCTTTTCAGGACTCCAGTGGAATGCCTATTACATTTTTGTCCTAGTACCTTAAAGTATATTGACTTTTCTCAACATATTGCTGCTTTATTTCAGATTGGATAATTTTTATGATTCTCTCCTCTATTTAATTAACTTTCTAGTATCCTTTTTTTACAAATTCACTTTTTTTACCATTATTGTAATTTTTTCTTATTTATTTTCTTTTCATTTTTAATTCTGTTTTCTTTATTTTAAATATATGGGTTACATTTCAGGACTGGGTGTATAAATGATCATCATACAGGTAAAGTTTAGGCCTCTCTTTGGTCTCCACTTTGCCTGGTTTCAGATGAGATACACTTATTGATTTTGTGGCCCTCACCCACCTACCTCTGCAGTATCCTGCTACTGCTAATCCCTTTCTTATAGTATTAAGGGTCCACTTATGAGTTAGAACATATAGTCTCTGTTCTTTGTTTCTGTGATTGATCACTGAGTATGCTACACTGTAAGTTCATCCAAGTTGCTGCAAAGTCCGTATGTTTGTCCTTCTTTTTGGCTGGATAATATTCCATTGTGTATATGTACCACATTTTTTATCCAGTCCAGTTTCAATGGGCAGCATGGTTGGTTTCATGTTTTTGCTATTGTGAACAGTGCTGCAATAAACATGGGTGTGCAGGTATCCTTTCTATAGAATAATTTGAGTTCCTCCTGGTATATTCCCAGTAGACAGATTGCTGGGTCATATGGAAGGTCAATGTCTAGTTCTTTTAGAAATTGCCACAGTTTTCCAAAGAGGTTGCACTAGTTTGCATTCCCACCAGCAGTGTAGAAGTGTTCCTTTTTCTCCTCATACTTGCCAGCATCTGTTGTCTTATTATTATTATTTTTTAGTTAAACATATTTTTTATTTTAAAATTGTGGGGTACAGTTAAGGGTTAGGTAGA
>NW_007244096.1:0-726 GCF_000164805.1 Carlito syrichta
CAGGGACGCAAGGCTGGTTCAACACTTGCAAGACAACAAATGTAACTAAATACATCAATAGATGTCAGAACAAAAACCACATGATTATATCATTAGATGCAGAAAAAGCTTTTAATAAAATCCAGCAACTCTTCTTGATAAAAACCCTCGAAAATCTAGGCATACATGGAACTTACCTCAAAATAGTAAGATCCATCTATGAGAAACCTACATCTAGCATACTCCTAAACAGACAAAAAGTGGAACCATTTCCCCTGAAAACTGGAACAAGATAAGGATGCCCACTCTCTCCCCTCCTGTTCAATATATATTGGAAGTCCTGGCTAGAGCAATCAGAAAAGAGAAGGCAATCAGGGGTATCCAAATAAGAAAAGAGGAAGTCAAGTTATCTCTCTTTGCAGACGACATGATTGTGTACCTTGAAAACCCAAGAGAATCTGTCAAAAGCCTCCTTGCACTGATAAAGGACTTTGGCAATGTCTCAGTGTATAAAATAAACACGCAAAAGACAATCACCTTTCTTTACACCAATAACAAACAAACAGAAACCCAATTGAGAAGCACAATGTCATTCACAATAGCCACACACAAAAATGAAATACCTTGGCATCTTCCTAACCAGGGATGTGAAAGATCTTTACAATGAAAACTACAAAATACTGCTCAAAGAAATCAAAGACGACACAAACAAGTGGAAAAATAGCCCATGTTCATGGATTGTAAGAG
>NW_007244097.1:0-540 GCF_000164805.1 Carlito syrichta
CCTCCATTTCATTCCTCTCCATTCTTTTCTATTCCATTTCATTCCTTTCCATTCCATTCCTTTCCATTTCATTCCAATCCTCTCCATTCCTTTGGATTCCTTTCCAACCATTCCTCTCCATTCTATTCTATAAGATTCATTCCATTCCAATCCATTCCTCTCCATTCCATTCCATTCCTCTCCATTCGTTTCCACTACTCTCCATTCCTTTCCATTCCATTTCATTCCATTTTATTCCGTTCCTTTCCATTCCATTCCATTCAATTCCATTCGTATCCATAAATTTTAATTCCATTCCATTCCATTTCATGACTCTCCATTCATTTCCATTCCATTCTTCTCCATTCCTATCCATTCCAATCCTGTCCATTCTTCTCCATTCCTATCAATTCCAATCCATTCCTTTCCTCTCCTTTTGATTCCTTTCCATTCAATTCCATTCCCATCTTGCTTATTCAATTGCATTACATTCCATTCAATTTCCATTCCATTCCAACCCTCTTAATTCAATTGAATTTCATTCAATTCCATTACATTCCC
>NW_007244098.1:0-564 GCF_000164805.1 Carlito syrichta
GGAATGGAATGGATTAGAATGGATTGAAATGGAAAGGAATGGAATGGAATGGAGTGGAGTAGAATAGAGTGGTGTGGAATGGAATGGAGTGGAATCAAATGAAGTAGAATGGAATAGAATGGATAGGAGTGCAATGGAGTGGAGAGGTATGCAATTAAATGGAATGGAATGGAGAAGAATGGTATTTAATGCAAAGGAAGACAGAACAGTGGAAAGGAATGGAGTGGAGTGGAGAGAAATGGAATGGAATGCAATGGAATGGAATGGAATGGAGTTGGGTGGAATGGAATGGAATGGAATGGAGAGGAATGGGATGGAAATAAATGAAATTGAATGGAATTGAAAGGTTTAGAATGGAATGGAATTGAATGGAATGTAATACAATTGAATGAATTAGAAGAGAATGGAATGGAATCGAAAGGAATCGAAAGCAGAGGAAAACAGTGGATTGGAATTGATTGGAATGGAGAAGAATGGAGAGGAATGGAATAGAGAGGAATGGAGATGATTGGAATGTAAATGAATGGAGAGTCATGAAATGGAATGGAATGGATGGGAATGCAA
>NW_007244099.1:0-520 GCF_000164805.1 Carlito syrichta
GGAATGGAACTGAATGGAATGGAGAGTAATAGAAAGGAACGCAAAGGAGAGGAATGGAGAGAAGTTGAATGAAAAGGAATGGACAGGAAGGGAATGGAATGGATAGGAATGGAATAGAATGAAATGGAGTGGAATGTTATGAAATGGAATGGAGAGTGAAGGAATGGAATGAAACGAATTGGAATGGAATGTAGTGAAATGGAATGGAATTACAAGTCATGGAATGGAGAAGAATGGAGAGGAATGGTATGGAATGCACTGGAAAGGAGAGGAATGGAGTGGAGTGACGACGAAGGGAATAGAATGGAGTGGAATGGAATGAATGGAAAGGAAAGGACTAAAGTGGAGTGGAGTGGAATGGAATGGATTAGAATGGATTGAAATGGAAAGGAATGGAATGGAATGGAGTGGAGTAGAATAGAGTGGTGTGGAATGGAATGGAGTGGAATCAAATGAAGTAGAATGGAATAGAATGGATAGGAGTGCAATGGAGTGGAGAGGTATGCAATTAAATGGAATG
>NW_007244100.1:0-749 GCF_000164805.1 Carlito syrichta
CTTGAGTGAAGGGTAGAGGGCAGTGACGTAAAGGAAAGAGAAAACAGAAGCCAGGAAACTTGAGTTTTGTCCCTCTTAGTTCCATCTGTAGTATTTGTATTCAGAAATAAATTACCAAAACATCTGAGAGTCCAGTTGGTTCACATGAATATGTGGAGGGGTAACAACAAAATTCAACTTATTATCCATATACAAACCATACTGATTTTATCAATAAGAATGCGGCATGTACGTGCCCACGACATGGAACCTTGTTATAGCTCACTTGTACTGATGATTTCAATGATATCTGAATTAGTGTTAACAGTGGAGCGTCACCACAGTCGTCAGTCAGAACACTGATCAATGACACATTGACAGCAGAGGTGGTCTGGGAACTTTCCTGGCTCTTCCTAGCAACAATGGTGCTAATACCATTTACTTTTTCAGGACTCTGAAGCCTTCCTAAACTCAATTTCCTTTGAACCTCTTGTAGTCTCTACAGGATAGGCTGGGAAAGATACAGAAAAAGAGGTTTGGGGACTTGTCCAAGATCATGAGATTGTCCAAGATCATGGTTAAGTGTCACCATTGGGAATAGTAGGTCCGTCCTCTGGCTTTTCCCACTTGTCCACTTGTTCCCACTGTAGTAGGTACTCAATTACAGATGTTCCTCGACTGTAGTCTGATTATGTCCAGATAAATCCAGTCATAAACTGAAAATATCATAAGTCAAAAATGCATTTAGTACACTTAACCTACTAAACCTC
>NW_007244101.1:0-821 GCF_000164805.1 Carlito syrichta
CTGTACCCCACAATATCACAATAACAAATATTGATTAAAAAGAAAAAAAAAGAAAGGAAGAAATGCATTTTCCTGCAAACCTTCTGCTCAACTCTTCCCCCCTGGCTCCCCCACATCTGAAGGTCCCTAAAACTTGGCACATTTCTGCCCCAACACCCCCAATGGCTGCCCTTGCTTTGGTGTGGGATTTCCCGGGGATCCCTGGCCGGGTTCCTGCTGGCTCTCCTCTCTGTGGTAAGAAATGTGCCTCAGACAGCCCGGCCCTATGACTTGTCAATGAGGACCTTCAGCAAAGAAAATTCAGGGACACAACCCTCACCTGGGGACATTTCTTCCCCCCAGTCCCATTTTTTCTGACTTTTAAGCCAGTCGCCCTTTGAGCACACCATGTGCTATTGAGAATCTCTGTACGTTTCTGATGATTTTGGAGACAGGGTCTGGTTCTGTGGCTCAGTCTGGGGCTCGAGGACATGACCGTCATTCACTGCCAGCCTCAAATTGTGGACTCTAGTGATCCTTCGACCTCAGCCTCTGGATTGACCGGGATCACGGTCACCATGACCCCAGACCCCCTGTTTGAATGGGTGTGGAGATTGGTCTGCGTGACCCAGACTTGCCTTGGGCTTCTGAGCACCAGCCACCTTCCCACCTCAGCATATGAGAGCACTGGGATTTCAGGCATGGGTCACCATTCCCAGCCTTCTGGTTCATTTTCGAAGGATAGGGGTCTCACTCTGGGCTACAGCCTCATCATCCCAGTGCTTTGGGATGCTGAGGTCAGCAGCTGGCCCAAACCCACAGTTCCATGATGTGCCTGGGCA
>NW_007244102.1:0-715 GCF_000164805.1 Carlito syrichta
TGTTTTTTTTTTTTTTTTTTTTGAGTTGGAGTCTCACTCTGCGCCCAGACTGGAGTGCAGTGACCACTCCTGGCCACCACAGCCTCGACCTGCTGGGCTCCAGTGATCCTTCCGCCTCAGCCTTCCAAGTAGCCGGAATTATAGGTGCACACTACCACGCCTGGCTGATTTTTTTATTTATTGTAAAGATGAAGTCTCGCTTCCCAGGAGGGTCTCGAACCCACGGGCTCAGGCAATCAACTCACCTCAGCCTTCCAAAGGTGCAGGATTACAGGCTGAGCCACTGAGCCCGGCTCAGTGTGGTTTTGATTTGCATCTCCCTGGTGATTAGTGAGGTTGAACATTTCTTCATGTGTCTGTTGGCTGCTCAGATGTCTTCCTTTGCGAAGTGTCTGTTCATATCTTTTGCCCATTTTATAATAGGGTTGTTTGTTTTTTTCTTTTCAGCACGTTTGAGTTCCTTGTAGATTCAAGATGTTAAGCCTTTGTCAGACCTGGTGTTGGCAAATAATTTTCCCCAGTCTGGAGTCTGTCTCCCTGCTCTCTTGATGGTTTCTTTGGCTTTGCAGAAGCTTGTCCATTTAATGAGGTCCCACTTGTCTAGCTTATTTCTTATGGCCTGTAGGTTTTGGGTTTTTGTTCAGGAATTGGATGCCAGTTCCAATTTCCATGAGGGTATGTCCTTCATTTTCTAAGGTCTTATGGTTTGAGGTTT
>NW_007244103.1:0-1488 GCF_000164805.1 Carlito syrichta
GTGTTTTTTTCTAGGTCTGAGAAGAATATGCTGGTAATTGACGGGTAATGCATTGTATCTGTAGATTGCCTTAGGTAAGATGGACATCTTCACAATGTTGATTCTTCCAATCCATGAGCATGGGATATTTTTCCACTTGTTTGTGTCATCTTTGAGTTCTTTCAGGAGAGTGTTGTAGTTTTCATTGTAAAGGTCTTTCACGTCGCTGGTTAGGAAGATGCCAAGGTATTTCATTATTTTTGTGGCTATTGTGAATGGAATTGTGCTTTTTATTTGGATTTCTGTTTGTTTATTATTGATGTAAAGAAATGCGATTGTCTTTTGCACATTTATTTTGTATCCTGTGACTTTGCCAAAGGCCTTTATCAGTGTAAGGATGTTTTTGACAGATTCTTCTGGGTTTTCAAGGTACACAATCATATCGTCTGCAAAGAGAAATAACTTGTCTTTCTCTGCCTATTTGGATACCCCTGATTGCCTTCTCTTCTCTGATTGCTCAAGCCAGGACTTCTAATACTATGTTGAGCAGGAGGGAAGAGAGTGGGCATCCTTGTCTTCTTCCAGTTTTCAGGGGAAACGATTCCAATTTTTGTCCATTTAGAAGTATGCTGGCTGTGGGTTTCTCGTAGATGCCTTTTAGTATTTTGAGGTATGTTCCCCATATGCCTAGAAGTTCGAGGGTTTTTATCAAGAAGGGGTGCTGGATTTTATCAAAAGCTTTTTCTCCATCTAATGATATAATCATGTGGTTTTTGCTTTGACATCTGCTAATGTATTTAATTGCATTTATGGTTTTTAAAATGTTGAATCAGACTTGCATCCCTGGTATGAAGCCTACTTGGTCATGATGGATGATTTTTGAGATGTATTGTTGAATCCGGTTTGCTAGGATCTTGTTGAGAATTTTAGCATCTATGTTCATCGAAGATATTGGCCTGTAGTTCTCATTCTTTGTTGGATCTTTACCTATCTTGGGTATCGATGTAATGGTGGCTTCATATAATGACTTTGGGAGGGTTCCATCTTTTTCAATCGCCTGGAATACCTTCAGAAGGATTGGTATCAGTTCCTCCTTAAATATCTTGTAGAATTCTGCTGGAAAGCCATCTGGACCAGGGCTTTTTTTCGTAGGTACTTTTCTTTTTTTTTTGAGTTGGAGTCTCACTCTGTCGCCCAGACTTGTGTGCAGTGGCCGCTCCCGGCCACCACAGCCTCGACCTGCTGGGCTCTGGCGATCCTTCTGCCTCAGCCTTCCAAGTAGCCGGAATTGCAGGCACGCGCTACCACGCCCAGCTGATTTTTTTTTTTGATTTATTGTAGAGAGAGGTCTCACTGCCCAGGTGGGTCTCGAACCCGCGGGCTCAGGCAATCCACTCACCTCAGCCTCCCAAAGGCGCAGGATTACAGGCTGAGCCACCGAGCCTGGCTAGGTGCTTTTCTTGTTATGTATTCATTTCCTTGATTGTTATTGGTCTATGTAGAGT
Source organism: Carlito syrichta (assembly GCF_000164805.1). Lineage (NCBI taxonomy): Eukaryota > Metazoa > Chordata > Mammalia > Primates > Tarsiidae > Carlito > Carlito syrichta. The sequence goes on from NW_007244103.1 coordinate 1,485, forward strand.
CTCA
>NW_007244103.1:1766-3216 GCF_000164805.1 Carlito syrichta
ATTCCCTTCTTACTACAGGTTTTAAGGCATCCCAGATATTTTGGTAGGATGTTTATTCATTTTCCTTTGTTTCCAGGTAAGTTTTGATCTCTGTTTTGATTTCATCATTGATCCAGGAGTTGTTTAGCGTCATGCTATTTAGTGTCCATGTCTTTGTGGGTTTTGGGGGGACCTTGGTGGTGTTAATGTTTATTTTTATTCCACTGTGGTCAGAGAAGGTGCATGGTAGAATTTCGGTACTATTAAATTTGCTTATGCTTGATTTAGGGCCAATTATGTGGTCGATCTTAGAATACGTTCCATGAGGTGATGAGTAGAATGTGTATTCTGAGGTCTTTGGATGGAGTGTTCTGTAGGTATCAATTAAGTCCATTTGGTTTAGAATCACATATAGGTTCCGGATCTCCTTGCTGATTTTTTGTCCTGATGATCTGTCTAGGGTTTTTAGTGGGGTATTAAAGTTCCCAGTTATGATGGTGTAAGAGTCAATATCTTTCTTTAGTTTTCCTAGAAGTGGCTTTATGAAAGTTGTGCACCTATGTTGGGTGCATATATATTTATGATAGTTATTTCTTGTTGATGGAGTGAACATTTTATCATTATGTAGTGGCCCTCTGTATCTTTTTTTAATTTTTGATAACTTAAATGGTATTTTGTCTGAAATTAGGATCACGACTCCTCCTTTCGTTTGTATTCCATTCGCCTGAAAATTTGTTTCCCATCCTCTTTGAGTCTGTTTATGTCCTTTCTAGTGAGATGGGTCTCTTGAAGGCAGAATTTTGTTTCCTGGTGATATTTTATCCATTTTGCAATTCTATGTTTTTTCAGTGGTGCATTTAGTCCATTCACATTCAGGCTAGTTATTGTAATGTGAGAGTCCGTGCCTATCATAGAATTTTTATATAGTTGCTGCTCTTCCACTTGGTTTTTTTGTGTTTCTTTTGGGTTTGGTGTTGGTTCATGTGTATTTTATTTTTTCCTGAACTCTTGTGAAGAACATTGTTTTTCTTTCCCTTTTCTTCTGTTTTAGTACTTTTTTAAGTGTTTCATGTAGAGGTGGTTTGGTGGCAGCATAAGTTCTTAGGGATTGGATATCTGGGAAAGATTTTAATTCTCCATCGCTGATGAAGCTTAGCTTGACCGGGTAGTTTATTCTTGGTTGAAATTGTTTATCTTTTAGGACTTTGAAGATAGGGCTTCAAGCTCTCCTAGCCTGCAGTGTTTCTGTAGGTAAATCTGCTGCTATTCTGATTGGTTTTCCATGGTAGGTGATCTGGCCTTTTTCTCTTGCTGCCTTTAGGATTTTTTCTTTTATGCCTACTTTGTTTAGGTGAATTATTATGTGTCTAGGAGTTTATCTTCTCATTTGTTGTCTTGCAGGGGTTCTCTGAATCTCATGATTGAGTGTTTGCATCACTGATTAGATAAGGGAAATTTTCTTGAATGATCT
>NW_007244104.1:0-1083 GCF_000164805.1 Carlito syrichta
CTCTGGTCAGCCACCTTTGGGCGGGAGGAGGTTCCCTTTCTCTTCCCATCACTCCATCATACCTCACCCATTCGGACCTCTCCTGGGGGCTGTGGAGGACCATAGTGACACACGTGGGAGACATCTTTTTGTCACTGGAGTCTCTGTCGGCCGGGCTGTTGCACAGTGGCATGATCATGACATCGGGCACCACCATGCCTGACTCAATTTTGGAGACCTCATGCTGTATGAGATCTGCCCATGTCTCCCAGGCTGGTCTCTGACCCCTGGGCACAGGCAGCCTCCCACCTTGGCCTCGCAAGGCACAGGCCTGACGGCCATGAGCCAAGGTGCCTGACCTGGACTAGCACGTGCTGTCAGCAGGGGAGACACAAAAGCAGGCTCGGGTTGAAGGTCCACCACATCCCATGTAACCGGGATGGCTGGCACCACCACACGCTCCTTTTTTTTCTTGTTTTGGGGCGAGTGACGAGTTCTCACTAGGTGGCGCAGGCTGGTCTCGAATACCTGGGCTCCAGTGAACTCCTGCCTGGGCCTCCCAAAGCCACAGCCCCAATTATCTGACAACACAATGGCTTTCAGGAACTCTAGGCCCAAGTTTGGCGCCTCCTTCCCAAATAATCTCTGTCTGTTAACCATGATCCCAACCCCATAGAGAAATGGATGCTCTTTTGTTTTTTCCTTTTTTCCTTTTTTTCTTTGAGTAAAAGTTTCAGTCGATCACCCAGCTTGGAGGGCAGTGGCTCACTCCCGTACACATCAGTCCCAGGCTGCTGGGCTCCAGTGTGACTTTCCCCAGCCTTTAAAGCAGCTGGAATGACTGGCAAGTGCCACCACGCCCGGTTCATTTGCGTTGGTGGGTAGAGACGAGGTCTTGTCAAGGTACCGGTCAGGTCTCAGCCCATGGGCTCTGGCCAGTCACTGACCTCAGCCTCCCAATGAACTGGAATAATGAGGCTGAGCCCCGAGCCCAGCCACAATCCTTCATGGAAAGCGAGCCAGAATGCCTGATGTGGTGGCACATGCCTGGAATTCCAGCGTTCTGGGAGGCCGAGTTGGGACAATGGCTGGAGCCCAGGAGGC
>NW_007244105.1:0-6019 GCF_000164805.1 Carlito syrichta
CCTATTTCCTCTGCCTTATAATCTGTCCGTGTAGCAGTATGTAGTCTTGGTCCCTAGATTAAAAAGGGGGTATAAAAGTGGAAAATAATGGAGGAAGGGGGGGTCAATAGGAAATTAGGAAGAGAGAAGAGCGAGAGGGAAAACAGACATACACACCAACTATCAGGTGAGAAAGAGACACAAGGTCGGAAAGAAGTGAAAAAAGACACATAAGAAAGATTCCCTAAAGAATACTGATAGCTACACAGAGACAGACCAGTGAAATCATGAAAAAGTGTAAGTCAGAAGGCAAACAACAAAAGTGATCAAAATGAACAGTCAAAATGATAAAATCATAAGTCAAAATAAGAGATCAGACTAAAATCACTTCAGCTCTGATATCCGGCCTCTCCCCTCTGTTTTTCATTGCAGGCAGCTATATTTACTCGCAGTTTGGATTTGTTTGTTTTTAGTCTGCTGCTTGGGAGTTGCTTTTGTCTAGTTCATCATAGGGGTGGTGCTCTGTCTCCTGTTTAACGACTTTATCTTAGGAATCGAGGTGGGGTTTGTTGATAGATGGGCGGGGCAATGGAACTCTCTGCCTGGAGTATGGCTGAGGCAGATTCACCTTTGCAGATCCGTTTCTCTCTGCTTGTCTGGGTCACCAAGCTTGGGGTCACTCGCTGAGTGCCTCAGCCAGGTTGGGCCCAGAGCTCCAGAGCTCCGAAGCTCCAAAGGGCAGGCAGTGAGTGGCTAGAGTAGTCCTAGGCCTCCCACAGGGTACTTCAACCTGAAATGGTACTGGTGTCTATGAGGGGCGGGTGCCCAGAGCCTCCCTGAGTGACCAGCAGTTTGGTGCTGGATGCTGGGTGAGAGACAATGTAGCCAGGGAGAAAGTTGAGACCTGAGACTCCCATGCATGGAGTGGAACAGCAGCAGCAGGGGGCCGCAATATCTGGTCCTGCATGGGCCCAAAGGTCCATGGGCCTCAGACCAGCATGGTTGGTGGTGGGCTGGGGAATCGGGGAAGAAAAGTAAGAGTCTTGTTGGGAACTCACGTTTGGAGAATGTCACAAGTCCACCTATGCCATCGCCATGTTGCTGGAACCACCCTCTTTCTTTCTTTTCCTCTCTCTTTCTTTTGTTTCCACACTACGTAGCACAGGCTGCACTCACAACTCCAAACTCAGGCCTTCTTCTCGTCCTCTACCTTCCAAACTGCTGTAGTCACAGACTTTCCATTTGGTTAACACCCTGGTCTTCCTGCCTGGTCTTGAACTCTGGGCCTGAGGCGATCCTCCCACCAAGGCCTGCCCTTACCCAAGGTTTTCTGGGTTTTGCTTGGTGTCGAATTGGGGGATTGCTATGGTGTCCAGCGTGGTCTCAGCCCTTGGGCTCTGGCCATCTTCCTGTCTTGGCCTCCCTGATGTGGATGTGACAGGCATGAGTTGCCTGGCCAGCCACCACCAGACAGTTTGAGAGTCACCCCATCCCTTTCCCTGAGGCGACCCCTGGGAGGAGCGATCGGGTCCACCCTGGAGAATGAGGTGGGCAGAGGGGTGGATGCCCCAGTGGAGACAAGCCCCTGTGCCAGGGGCCACCCCCAATATGGGCTTAGCAGGTGACTCAACCTGCCCTCTCTGGGGTCCTGGGTCATCTAATGGGAGTGGGACTCACTGTGGGGCCCTGAGAGGGATGTGGAGGATGGACATACAGGCTCACACCTGTCACTCCTGCACTTGGGATGCCAGGGTGAGAGGATTGTCTGAGGCCCCTGGTTCTAGACCAGAACGGATCACTAGGTGAGACCTTGTCTCAGCCATCAAAAATAAATCCAAACTTTAGCTGGGTGTGGTGGCACAGGCATGTGTTTCAAGCCACTCAGGGGGCCGAGATGGGAGTATCACCTGAGCCAGAAAGGTGGAGTCCACGGTGGCCATTAGCATGCCCCTGTGCTCCCACCTGGGCAACAGAGTGGGATTCCGACTCCAAATAATGCTTAACATCACCACAATCACCACCACCTCCACCCCTGCCACCCGGCACAAGGAGTCACCATCAGGGATGGGAGAGAAAAAAGCAGTTTCCAGCCTGTCCTTCATGGGAGGTTTCAAAGATGGCCAGCCACTGGGCACATCTGACCTGCGCTTTTGGCCACGTTCCCCAGAAGGCCTGCCTCCATCCTCCACACTCTTGCACAACGGAAAAGATGCCAGTGAGCTCTTGGAAGAGGCGGCCCCAAGCTTTGCCAGACATCAGGCACAGAGCGATCAAGGCAGTCCTGCAATGCATGGCCAGACCAGGTTCTAGTCTCTGGTCAGCCACCTTTGGGTGGGAGGAAGTTCCCTTTCTCTTCCCATCACTCCATCATGCCTCACCCATTCGGACCTCTCCTGGGGGCTGTGGAGGACCATAGTGACACATGTGGGAGGCATCTTTTTGTCACTGGAGTCTCTTTCGGCCGGGCTGTTGCACAGTGGCATGATCATGACATAGGGCACCACCATGCCTGACTCAGTTTTGGAGACCTCATGCTGTATGAGATCTGCCCATGTCTCCCAGGCTGGTCTCTGACCCCTGGGCACAGGCAACCTCCCACCTTGGCCTCGCAAGGCACAGGCCTGACGGCCATGAGCCAAGGTGCCTGACCTAGACTAGCACGTGCTGTCAGCAGGGGAGACACAAAAGCAGGCCTCGGGATGAAGGCCACCACATCCCATGTAACCGGGATGGCTGGCACCACCACACGCTCCCTGAGTGTTTGCATTCTGGGGGGCGACGAGTTCTCGCTAGGTGGCGCAGGCTGGTCTCGAATTCCTGGGCTCCAGTGAATTCCCGCCTCGGGCTCCCAAAGCCACAGCCCAATTGTCTGACAACACAATGGCTTTCAGGACCTCTAGGCCCAAGGTTGGCGTCTCCTTCCCAAATAATCTCTGTCTGTTAACCATGATCCCAACCCCATAGAGAAATGGATGCTCTTTTGTTTTTTCCTTTTTTCCTTTTTTTCTTTGAGTAAAAGTTGCACTCGATCACCCAGCTTGGAGGGCAGTGGCTCACTCCCGTACACATCAGCCCCAGGCTGCTGGGCTCCAGTGTGACTTTCCCCAGCCTTTAAAGCAGCTGGAATGACTGGCAAGTGCCACCACGCCCGGTTCATTTGCGTTGGTGGGTAGAGACGAGGTCTTGTCAAGGTACCGGTCAGGTCTCAGCCCATGGGCTCTGGCCGGTCACTGACCTCAGCCTCCCAATGCACTGGAATAATGAGGCTGAGCCCCGAGCCCAGCCACAATCCTTCATGAAAAGCGAGCCAGAATGCCTGATGTGGTGGCACATGCCTGGAATTCCAGCGTTCTGGGAGGCCGAGTTGGGACGATGGCTGGAGCCCAGGAGGCCAAGTCCAGCCTGAACCATGCAGGGAGAGCCTGTCTCTGCACCCATTCAAACCAGAGGTCTGGAGTCGAGGTACCCATCATTCTGGCAAGTCTGGAGACTTAGGAGGGAGGATTGCTGGAGCCCTCTGTTTCGAGGCTGATGGTGAATGACAGTCGTATCACCAGGCCCCAGCCTGGGCCACAGAGCCAGACCCTGTCTCCAAAAGCATCAGAATTGTACACGATTCTTAACTGCATGTGGTTATGGTTAGTTCACAGGGCGACAGGTTTCAGAGCCAGGAAAAATGGGATTGGGAAGAAATGTCCCCAGGTTAGGGATGTGCCCCTAGACTTTCTTGTTGGAAGGTCCTCGATGCCGAGTCAGAGGGTCTGCCTTCCTTGGGCATATTTCTCACCTCAGAGTGAATAGCCAGCAGGAACCCCACCAGGGAGCCTTGGGAAATCCCACACCAAGTGGGATCAGCCATTGGGGGGGTAGAGGCTGGAAGGTGCTGAGCTTTGGGGACCTTCACATGTGTGGGGGGCGGAGGAGAAAGGATTGAGGGCAGAAGGTTTGTAGGAGAATGGATTTCTTTCTTTCTTGCTTCTTTCCTTCCTTCCTTTCTTTCTATTTCTTTTCTTTCCTCACTAGGTTGCCCAGGCTGCTCTCAAAACTCCCATCTCAGGCCATTCTCTCAGCCTGGGCCTCCCAAACTGCTGCAATCACAGGCTTTCCATTTGGTCAACCTACTGGGCTTCCTGCCAGGTCTTGAACACTGTGCCAGAGGGTATCTACCTGCCGACTCCTGCCCTCACCCAAAGATTTCTGGATTTTGATTGAGGCTGAGGTGGAGGCTTTCTATGGTGTCCAGCCTGGTCTCAAGCACCTGGGATCTGGCCATCTTTCTGTATCGTCCTCCCCAATTGCCAAGGTGACAGGTGTGAATTGCCCCACTGTCCATCCCTCCGTTGGTTTTAGAGTTATGCCCTCTCTTTTCCTAAGGTGGCCCCTGGGAAGGGTGAGTGGGTCCGCCCTGGGGAGTGAGACGGGCAGAGGGTTGGACAATCCAGTGGAGACACACACTTGCTATAGGCGCTCCCCCTGGGAGCGCTCGGCAGGTGACTCTGTCCGCCCTCTCCAGGGACCCAGATCATTGGAAGGGAGCACAACTCACACTGGGTTCCCAAGAGTGGTATGGAGGCCATGTGTGGGGTCACATGCCTGTCATCCTGGCATTTTGTGTGGCCGAAGCGAGACGATGGTCTAAGCCTCCAGGTGTGATACCAGCCTGGGCAGCTTGGCCAGACCTCAGCTCTACAAGAAGCCAAAAACCTGAGCCATGCATGGTGGTGCACGCCTGTCTTTCTGGCCTCTCGGGAGGCCATGACGAGAGGATTGCCGAAGCCCAGCCAATGTAGACCATAGTGGTCAATAGCAGGCCCCTGCACTTCAGCCTGGGCAACAGAGCAGGCATCCGACTAAGAATAATAATACCGACTACCACCAACACCATAAACACAGGCCAGGATCTGGAGCTCAGCCTACCATCCCAGCCCTTCGGAGGCAAAGGCAAGTGCGCAGCCTGAGCCTACAGGTTCAACACCATCCCGAGACATGAGTGGAGATCTCATCTCAGCCATACAAAGTAATCCAAAGATTAACCAGGCATGGGGGCACAGGCCTGTGGTTCCAGTCACTTGGGGGGGCCGAGGCGGGAGGATCACCTGAGCCCAACAGGTGGAGTCCACAGTGGCTATGAGCATGCCCCTGAGCTCTGGCTTGAGTGACAGAGTAGGATTCTGACTCCAAATAATAATAATCACCACCACCACAACCATCACCACCCCTGCAACCCAGTGTGAGGAGTCACCCTCAGGGATGGGAGAGGAAAAGGCACTTTTCTAGCCTGTCATTTGTGGGAGCTTTCAAAGCTGACCATGGGGTACATCCATCTCACGCCTTCAGTCACGTGCTCCAGATGACCTGCCTCCACCCTCCACACTCATGCCACACAGAAAAGAAATGTGTGAGCTCACAGAACAGACAGTCCAGAGGTAGTGTGTCTGTCAGGCATAGAGCGATCAAGGCTATCCAGCAATGCCATGGCCAGCCCAGGTTGTGGTCATTCTGTCTGCCACCTTCTGACAGGGGAAGGGCCCCTCTGACAGGGGGAGGGCCCCTCTGGGAGCCCCCTCCCTCTCCCGATCATTGATCACTCTGTCATCCCCCAACCAAGGGACCTTTTATCATCCTCTGCCCAAGGGACCTTTCCATGGGGAGCTGTGTATGCCCATCTTGACGCACTTGGGAGGCAGTTTTTGTCTCCAGAGTCTCCATTGGCTGGGCTGGGGCATGGTATCAGGATCATGGCTCCAGGGTCTTCGAGCTGCAGGGCCCAGCCAGTCCTAACACCTTGACCCTGAGTAGCCAGGACTCTGGAGTCCACCACGCCTGACTAGATTATGGGGATCTCTCACTGAGACAAGGTCTGGCAATGTCGTCCAGGCTGGTCTCAGACCCCAGGGATCAGGCAGCCTCCTTTCTTGGCCGCCCAGGACATAAGGCTGACAGATGTGAGCCACGGTGCCTGATCTGGACTCGCACGTTCTATTGGCAGGGACAACACAAAGGAACACCCTGTGACAGAGGTCACTGCATCCCGTGTTGC
>NW_007244106.1:0-354 GCF_000164805.1 Carlito syrichta
TGAGGTTGAGGTGGAGGCTTTCTATGGTGTCCAGCCTGGTCTCAAGCACCTGGGATCTGGCCATCTTTCTGTATCGTCCTCCCCAAGTGCCAAGGTGACAGGTGTGAATTGCCCCACTGTCCATCCCTCCGTTGATTTTAGAGTTATGCCCTCTCTTTTCCTAAGGTGGCCCCTGGGAGGGGTGAGTGGGTCAGCCCTGGGGAGTGAGATGGGCAGAGGGGTGGACAATCCAGTGGAGACACACACTTGCTATAGGCGCTCCCCCTGGGAGTGCTCAGCAGGTGACTCTGTCCGCCATCTCCAGGAACCCAGATCATTGGAAGGGAGCACAACTCACACTGGGCTCCCAAGAGT
>NW_007244107.1:0-854 GCF_000164805.1 Carlito syrichta
TCCAGCTTTCCACGTAGCAGGAACTACAGGTGTGCACTACCACACCTGGATAGTTTTTTGACTTGTAGAGATGAGGTATCCTTGCCCAGGCGGGTCTCGAACCGTGGGCTCAGGCAATCCACTCACCTCAGCCTCCCAAAGGTGTGGGATTACAGGCTGAGCCACCGTGTCTGACTTTTTTTTCTTTGAGTCAGAGTCTCACTCTTTCACCCAGGTTGGAGGGCGATGGCTCTCTCCCAGCCACCAGAGCTTAGGGCTGTGGGACTCTGGTGAATCTTTCCTTGGCCATTCAAGGAACTGGAACAACAGGCACGTGCCACCATGCCTGGCTCGCTACTGATGGAAGGTAGAGATGAAGTCTCACTGAGGTGCCCAGGTTGGTCTTGGGCCCATGGGCTCAGGCTGGCTGCAGGACTTGAACACCCAAAGTGATGGAATGATGAGGCTGAGCCCTGGAGCCCAGACTCGATACTTCATCGAAAATGAATCAGAAGGCCTGACGTGGTGGTCCATGCCTCAAATCCCAGCACTATCGAATGCTTAGGTGGGAGGATGGCTGGAGTCCAGGAGCCCAAGGTCAGCCTGGGCCAAACTGGACCACACAGGGAGATCCCGACTCCACACAAAACCTAACAGGGAGTCTTGGGTCGATGTGCCCATCATCTCAGCCACACCGAAGGTTGAGGTGGGAGGATTGCTGGAGCCCACAATTTTGAGGTGGCAGAGAATGACGGTCTTGTCCCTGGGCCCCAACCAGAGCCACAGAGAAAGACCTTGTCTCCAAAAACATCAGAATTCTACACGGATTCTCACTGCATGTGGTGTGTTCACAGGACGAATGACTTTAGAGCTAG
>NW_007244108.1:0-644 GCF_000164805.1 Carlito syrichta
GTCAGTTCATTTATTTGGCTTCTTCTAGAGAGAAGGTCTCACCATGGTGCCTGGGTTTATCTGGAACCCAGTGACTCAGGCCATCCTCTCACCACAGCCTCCCAAAGAAATGGGGTGACAAGCGTGAGCCCCCATGACAGGTCTCCACTCCCCCCTCGGGGCCCTACTATGAAGCTTGTTCTCTTCTGATGACCCAGAAACCTGGAAAGGGTGGCCGGAGTTGTCCCCTGATCAATCCCAAGGGAAAGTCTGGCACAGGGCCATGTCCCAGTAGGGGCGCCCACACCTCAGCACACTTCATTCCCCAGGTTGGACCTGCTCACTCCTCCCTGGGATCACATCGGGGAAAGTGAGGGCATGACTCTCAAAACCTCAGGGGGGTGGGGACACCTGGGCGACTCACGACTGTCTACTTGGAACTCAGGGAGGATAAGACAGGAAAATGGACAGAGACTGGGAGCTCGAGACCAGGCTAGACACCATAGCAAGCACAGATCTCGAACTCAAGCAAAATCCAGATAACCTTGGATTAGGGTAGGCCTCGGTGGGAGGATTGCCTCTGGCCCAGAGTTCAAGACCAGACAGGAAGACCAGGATGTCGACTAATTGGGAAGTCTGTGATGTACAAATTTGGGAGGCCCAGG
>NW_007244109.1:0-1232 GCF_000164805.1 Carlito syrichta
ACAGACGGCACCATGCTAGGACAGGGGGAGGGCCCCTTCCTCTCCTGATCAACCCATCGTTATCCACCCGCTCGGACATTTCCCTGGGGAACCTTGGATGCCCACTGTGATGCACGTGAGAAGCACCTTTTTTATCACCGGAGTCTCTATCAGTGGGGCTGGGTTGTGGTGGCATGATTGTGGCTCCCAGGGCCTTGACCTGTGGGGCTCAGGTGGTCCACCCACCTCAACACCGAGCAGCCAGTACTCTGGAGGCCACCATGCCTGACTCTAGTTTGGGGCCCTGTCACCGAGATGAGTTCTGGCCACATTACCTGGGCTGGTCTCCGCCTCAGGGACTCAGGCAGCCTCCGGCCTTGGCAACCCAGTTCATGGGTCTGACTGCCATGAGCCACATTGCCCAACCTGGACTCACAGGTTTTGACAGCAGGGGCAAAGCAAAGGCGTGACCTGGGATGGAGGTTACTGCATCCCATGTAGCTGGGACTACAGATGCCACTATGCGCGACTCCAGTGTTTCTGTTACAAGTAGTGACTAGGTCTCACTACGTGACCCAGGCTAGTCTCCAACTCCTGGGATCCAGTGTTCCCCCGCCTCAGCCTCCCAAAGCCACAGCCTGGTTGTGTGCTGATCCACCATCTTTCTAGAACTCTAGACCCAAGGCTGGGCCTGCCTACCCAAATGATCTCTGTCTGTTCACGATGATCCCAACTTCATACACAAATGGATGCTCTTGCTTTTTTTTCTTTTATTCCTTTCTTTTTTTTTTGAGTTGGAGTCTCACTCTGTCACCCAGACTAGAGTGCAGTGGCCGCTGCCGGCCACCACAGCCTCGACCTGCTGGGCTCTGGCGATCCTTCTGCCTCAGCCTTCCACATAGCAGGAACTACAGGCGGGCACTACCACGCCCGGTTAGTTTTTTGACTTGTAGAGATGAGGTCTCCTTGCCCAGGCGGGTCTCGAACCCGTGGGCTCAGGCAATCCACTCACCTCAGTCTCCCAAAGGCGTGGGATTACAGGCTGAGCCACCATGTCTGGCTTTTTTTTCTTTGAGTCAGAGTCTCACTCTTTCACCCAGGTTGGAGGGCGATGGCTCTCTCCCAGGCACCAGAGCTTAGGGCTGTGGGACTCTGGTGAATCTTTCCTTGGCCATTCAAGGAACTGAAACAACAGGCATGTGCCACCATGCCTGGCTCGCTACTGATGGAAGGTAGAGATGAAGTCTCACTGA
>NW_007244110.1:0-523 GCF_000164805.1 Carlito syrichta
TCTATTCCATTCCTCTCCATTCCCTTCCCTTCTATTTTACACCTTTCCATTCTTCTAGATTTAATTCCATTTCATGACATTCCTTTCCATTTCATTCAATTCTTCTGTATTCCATTCCATTCCATTCTATTCCATACCATTCCTCTCCACTCTGTCTCATTCCATTCCATCCCTCTCCATTCTTTTCTATTCAATTTCATTCCTCTCCATTCCTTTCCATTCCATTCGATTTCTCTCCATTACCGTTCATTCCATTCCATTAATCTCCATTCCAATGCATTCTGTTCTGTTCCTCCATATTCCATTTCATTCGATTCCACTCCTTTCCACTCCGTTACACTTCTCTCCATTCCTTTCCATTCCATTCCATTCCAGTCCATTCCTCTCCACTCCCTTCCATCCCTCTCCATTCCATTCCATTTCATTCCGTTCTATTTCTCTCCATTCCATTCCATACCTTTCCTTTCCTTTACATTGCAGTTCATTTCATTCCATGCCATTCCTCTCCATTCCATTTCTTTTC
>NW_007244111.1:0-434 GCF_000164805.1 Carlito syrichta
TTCCATTACTCTCCTCTCTGTTCCATTTCATTCCATCCTTCTCCATTACATTACATTCAGTTCCATTCCTCTCCAATCCATTCCATTTCTCTCCATGCCATTTCACTCCACTCCATTCCTCTAGATTCCATTCATTTTCTTCTATTCCTTCCATTCCATTCCACTCTATTCAACTCCTCTCCATTCCAATCCATTCTATGTGATTCCATTCCATTCCATTCTTTGTCATTCCTTCCATTTCATTCCATTCCTTTCTATTCCATTCCATTCCATTTAATCAACTCCTCTCCATTCCAATCCATTCCATTCCTTTCAATTCCATTGCATTCCTTTCCCTTCCTTTCCAGTCTATTCCTTTCCATTCCATTCCATTGCTCTCCATTCCATTCTATTGCATTCCATTCCATTCCATTCCTCTCCTTTCCATTTTATTC
>NW_007244112.1:0-1813 GCF_000164805.1 Carlito syrichta
GGAACAGAAATTCACAACCGAACAAGCCACCTAAAGAAGTTGGAAAAGCAAGACCACAAAAACCCTAATTTCAGCAGAAGAATCCAGATCACCAAAATAAAAGCCCAAATCCAGGACATAGAAGACAAAAAGATAATACAAAAAATCAATGAAACAAAAAACTAGTTCTTCGGAAGGGTAAACAAGATTGATGATCCCCTAGCTAGACTGACCAAGAAAAAACGAGAAAAAAACCAAATAAGCATAATCAGAAACACAAAAGATGAAGTCACATCTGACCCTGAAGAAATACAAAAGATCATTAGAGGCTATTACATACACTTGTATGGAAACAAACTTGAAAACCAGAAGGAAATGGAGGGCTTTCTGACATCACACAACCTACCTAGGTTGGAACAAGAAGAAATTGAGACCCTAAATAGACCAATAACTATCAAGGAAATTGACTACGTAATAAGAAAACTTCCTACAAAAAAAAGCCCTGGTCCAGATGGCTTTCCAGCAGAATTCTACAAGACATTCAAGGAGGAGCTGATACCAATTCTCTGAAGGCATTCTAGGCGATTGAAAAAGATGGAACTCTCCCCAAATCATTTTACGAAGCCAACATCACATTGATACCCAAGCCAGGTAAAGAGCCAACAAAGAAAGAGAACTACAGGCCAATATCTTTGATGAACATAGATGCTAAAATTCTCAACAAGATCCTAGCAAACTGGATTCAGCAATACAGCTCAAAAATTATCCACCATGACCAAGTAGACTTCATTCCTGGCATGCAAGGCTGGTTCAACATTCGTAAAACCATAAATGTAATTAAATACATCAACAGATATCAAAACAAAAACCACATGATCATATCACTAGATGCAGAAAAAGCTTTTGATAAAATCCAGCACCCCTTCTTGATAAAAACCCTTGAACATCTAGGCATACGGGGAACATACCTCAAAATAGTAAAAGCCATCTATGAGAAACCCACAGTCAGCATACTCCTAAATGGACAAAAATTGGAACCAATTCCCCTGAAAACTGGAACTAGACAAGGATGCCCACTCTCTCCCCTCCTGTTCAACATAGTATTGGAAGTCCTGGATAAAGCAATCAAAGAAGAGGAGGCAATCAGAGGTATTCAAATAGGAAAAGAGGAAGTCAAGTTATCTCTCTATGCAGATGATATGATGGTATACCTTGAAAACCCAAGAAAATCTGTCAAAGTCCTCCTTACATTGATAAAAAGCCTTTGGCAAAGTCTCTGGATACAAAATAAATGTACAAAAGACAATCGCATTTCTCTACACCAATAATAAACAAACAGAAATCCAAATAAAAAACACAGTTCCATTCACAATAGCCACAAAAAAAATGAAATACCTTGGCATCTTCCTAACCAGAGACGTGAAAGACCTTTACAATGAAAATTACAAAACACTGCTCAAAGAAATCAATGCTGACACAAACAAGTGGAAAAATATCCCATGCTCATGGATTGGAAGAATCAACATTGTGAAGATGTCCATCTTACTTAAGGCAATCTACAAATTCAATGCAATACCCATTAAATTACCAACAACATTCTTCTCAGACCTAGAAAAAACAACACAGGAATTCATATGGAAACACAAACGTCCAAGAATAGCCAGAACAATCCTCAGAAAAAAAAAGCAGTGTATCACAATACCAGATTTCAACTTTACTATAAAGCTACATCATCAAAACAGTTTGGTATTGGTACAGGAACAGGCATATAGATCAATGGAACAGAATTGAGATTCCAGAAGCAAAACCTCGATTTCTCAACCAACTCATCTTT
>NW_007244113.1:0-738 GCF_000164805.1 Carlito syrichta
TGAACCAACTCCAAAACCCAAAGAAAGACAACAAATAAACAGGAACAACTCTGTAAGAACCTTGTGACAGGGATCAACTCTTGCATTTCAATTATTAGCCTAAATGTGAACGGACTAAATGCACCACTGAAAAGACACAGAATGGCAATGGATAAAATATCATCAGACAACAATCTATTGCCTTCAAGAGACTCACCTCACTAGAAAGGACACCCACAGACTCAAAGTAAGAGGATGGGAAACAAACTTTCAGGTGAACGGAATACAAAAGAAGGGAGGAGTAGCGATCTTAATTTCAAACAAAATACCCTTCAAACTATTAAAAATCAAAAAAGATAAAGAAGGCCACTACATAATGATAAAAGGCTCAAACCATCAACAAGAAATATCTATCCTAAACATATATGCACCCAACATAGGTGCGCCAACTTTCATAAAGCAACTTCTTGGAAAACTAAAGAAAGATATTGACTCTAACACTATCATAACTGGGGACTTTAATACCCCACTCACAACCCTAGACAGATCATCAGGACAAAAAATGAGCGAGGAGATCCGGAACTTCAATATGACTTTGGACCAAATGGACTTAATTGATACCTACAGAACACTCCATCCAAAGACCACAGAATACACATTCTACTCATCACCACATGGAACATATTCTAAGATCGACCACATACTCGGCCATAAATCAAGCATAAGCAAATTTAAAAGGACCGAATTACTACCAAACAC